>NW_021620071.1:418294-429197 GCF_004785775.1 Grammomys surdaster | reverse complement strand
GAGAGAGAGAGAGAGAGAGAGAGAGAGAGAGAGAGAGAGAGCTCTGCCCAGTCCCTCTTCCTCTTACCATTAGTTACAAAAGCCCACCCTATGTCAAGAGAAGTGTGCCTGCAGCCTCTGTCCCTCTGTTTAGAGATACAAAAGACTATCACACCCATTCTAAGGAAGCAGGGGGCAAAGGTATCCCAAGTAAGGGGTCAAGCCTGACCCCTGTCCTCTGCCCGCAGTTCCACCCCTCTATGTCTCAGTGGGAGCTCCCAGTGCCCATATATGTAACCAGAGGTGAGATCCAGCGGCTGGACAATGCTGGTGATCTTCATGGTGAGACCCGAGGTAACAAGGCAGGTAGGGGGCAAGATGTGCAGTTCATGAGCAGTGGCTCAGCATGCTGTTCCACCTTCCATAGTGACTCTATATGACTGTGCCATGGGTCACCCTGACTGTAGCCACTGCCAGGCAGCCAATAGGAGCCTGAACTGTTTGTGGTGTGGTGATGGCCAGCCTGCCTGCCGCTATGGGCCACTGTGCCCATCAGGTGCTGTGGAACAGCTATGCCCTATACCCAGCATTGATATGGTGAGGCTCTGCCCCTGTAGACTCTAGCTTCCCCCCTCCCCAAGGTCCTTGTCTCCACTGTTTGATACTTCCCCATGTTACCTTCACTGTCTGATACTCCCCCATGTCAAGCCACTTGCTTCAGATTCCCAATCCCTAGTAATTTGGTCTAGACATTTTCCAGTAGTTGGCTGACTGGGTACCACTACTGTAGAGTGGGATGTGGGTTTGGAGAATCCTATCTGCCATTCTTCTTTGCTACAGATTGAACCTCTGACTGGTCCCCCAGAAGGTGGCTTGGCCATCACCATCCTGGGTTCCAACCTGGGCCAGGCCTTTAATGATGTGCAAAATGCTGTGACTGTGGCCGGCCAGCCCTGCAACCCCGACCCTTCTCTCTACCGCATCTCTGCACGGTGAGGTTCCTCAGCAGGCTGGAGAGGAGAGGGATGCTATCCAGAGTAGGCCTTCAGAAACTGGTCACCCAGAAAGAGTAAACGCTTTCAGCCAAAAAAAAAATGTGAGGCCCTGGGTCAGAACACAAAACAGAAAGAGGCAGCAGAGGAGGAACAGGCTACAGGCAGCCCCTGGCAGGCTGCTCTAGGTTCCCCCAGGGCTTGAGTAGCTACCACACTTTGATTCACTAGGATTGTATGTGTGACATCTCCTGCTCCCAATGGCACTGCTGGGCCAGTCCAAGTGGCCATTAAGAATCGTCCTCCTGGCATCTCAACCCAGCACTTCACCTACCAGGTCAGTAACTCCCCTAAGGTGGGAAGGAAGAGTATATAACGATGTCTGGATCCAGAGAGGAGCAGGAAGCACTGCTGCTGTGTCTAAGAAGTAAGCCACATGATTTCAATGGAGAGAAGGCTGAGGTCAGTGTTGTGATGACAAGAACACTGTCACTGGCAGCTATCCAGAAGGCAGGCAGGCAGTGCAGAAACATGAACAGCAGACAGCCAGGTAGAAGAACACACACAACTTGTTGCAACCCTGGTAAGGGATGAGGAGAAAGCAGGGATATCCTCAGATGCTAGCCTGAGCCCTGGGCATATAGACCACTCTGGAGTGGAAAGCCCAGGGTGAAAGTAGGAGACAGAGGTGGGTTAGGACAAATTCTGCTACAGTGTCCCAAGTTGGTGACTGGACCCTAGAGCTTAGAGTTTGGGAGGCCCCAGGTATAAACTGCTCAAGAGGGAGAAGGTGATAGCAAGGAGGCAAACTAACCTATGTTAAACTTTAGAAACGCATGCCCTTCATGAAGGAAGATGCAGTTGACTGAGGCCCCTGACTCTAGAGACCAATGAGTGGGCCTGTACCTCAATGCTGGAGGGCCTTGAGGATGGGCCCTGTGTCTACTCTAGCCTACCCTGTTTCCTAGGACCCTGTCCTGCTGAGCCTAAATCCGCAGTGGGGGCCCCAGGCAGGGGGCACCCAGCTCACCATCCATGGCCAGTATCTCCAGACAGGAGGCAACATCAGTGCCTTTGTGGGTGACCAACCTTGCCCTATGTGAGTATCCAACCCAGCTCAACTGTTCCAGGCCTGGCCACTCAACTGGAGGACCCTCTTATACAATAGGGCAGCGGATTCAAGGCTTGAAATTCTTAGAGAAGTGGTACCATGCCTATCCCTAGTAACCTCTCCTCCTGCTGAGGGAAGCAAGTGGGCCTCTTTCTGGAGAACTGGACCTCTCACTAGGGCCAAGCCCAAAGTGAGAACATATCCCCTCTTCTGCAGCCAGGAGCCTGTGTGTCCTGAAGCCATCATATGCCACACCATGCCCCAGATGGAGCCAGGTGAAGCAGTGGTCCTTGTAGTCTTTGGCCATGTTGAACGCAAACTGCTCACCACCCCTTTTCGATATACTGCCAACCCCCAACTGGTAGAAGCAGAGCCTAGTGTCAGCTTCCGGGGGTGAGTTCTTAGCCAACCCACAGCAAACCACTTGAAAGATGGGGTACTAGGGATGAACTACCCAAGATCCTCTTAACTCTTTTGACTTCAAACCTGGTACAGAGGTGGACGAGTGATTCGAGTCAGGGGTACAGGCTTAGATGTTGTGTGGCAGCCCTTGCTGTCTGTGTGGCTGGAAGATGAGCCCAAAGTGAAGGCTTTAAAGGCTCAGGCCCAGGATGTGAACCCAAGAAGGAGCTGTGGTGCCCCTGCTACAGACCCTCAGGCTTGTATCCATCTTGAGAGTGGCTTGCTACAGGTGAGTCTCCTACCACCTCTAGCAGAGAATGGTGCCATCCACAGGGAATGCTTAGTGAGGGGACAGGGGAGGTCACCAAGACCACTTACTGATCTGTATCCCTATGCCCCCCCCCCAGTGCTCCACCCTCTGCTCTGTAAACTCATCCAGCCTCCTCCTGTGCCACAGTCCAGCGGTGCCAGATGGGGCCCTCCCAAAACGAGTCTTCTTTGCCCTAGACAACATGCAAGTAGACTTTGCCAGTGCTAGTGGGGGCCAGGGATTCCTATACCAGCCTAACCCTCGCCTGGCTCCACTCAGTCATGAGGGTATTACTCACCCCTACCGCCTCAAGCCAGGCCATGTCCTGGATGTGGAGGTAAGTGTACCACCAGCCAGGCACTGCCTGGGCACTCACAATCCTGAGGAGGATGGTATGGGGTCAGGGAGAGGGGTCCCACAGGCTCAGGCTCCTGCTATGTGTCCCAGGGTGAGGGCCTCAATCTGGGGATCAGCAAGGAGGAGGTGCAGGTGCATATTGGAGATGGAAAGTGCCTGGTGAAGACACTCACGCTTACTCATTTGTACTGTGAGCCACCACAGCAAGCCCCTCAGCCCACCAATGGTTCAGGCATCCTGCCACAGTTTGTGGTGAGTATGCGGCCCTGGTGGATGGGCTGTGTGCTGCAGGTCCATGCTCAGGAGCCCTGCTCCCCCAGGTGCAGATGGGCAACGTGCGCCTGGCTCTAGGCCCTGTCCAGTATGAAGCAGAGTTCATGATGTCCACCTTTCCTATGGAGGCCCAAATGGGCCTGGGCATGGGTGCTGCTGTGCTGATTGCTGCAGTGTTCCTCCTCACCCTCATGTACAGGTGAGGATGCCCCCTTGTCAGCACATATGGACAAATTTCCCATGGCAGGCCCTAGGCCAGTGGCCATCCTGGTCTGGGCCTGTGGCTATGCCTGGCCTCTTGCTCCAGGCACAAGAGCAAGCAGGCCTTGCGAGACTATCAGAAGGTGCTGGTGCAGTTGGAGAACCTGGAGACTGGTGTGGGTGACCAGTGCCGCAAGGAGTTCACAGGTGTGTGTGTGGATACAGGTGGGAGGACAGGGCATCTACCAGGCCTAAAACTACATCTTGATGGGTTCTGACCTGCAGACCTGATGACTGAGATGACAGACCTCACCAGTGACCTAGAGGCCAGTGGGATTCCCTTCCTGGATTACCGAACATATGCTGAGCGTGCCTTCTTCCCCGGCCATGTTGGCTGCCCACTGCAGCCAGGGCTCGAGGGGCCTGGGGAAGAGGGTCACAGTGTCATCGTGTGCCAGGGTCTCACACAACTCTCCAATTTGCTCAACAGCAAGCTCTTCCTTCTCACAGTGAGAGCCACATGGATGGTGGGGACAGGCAGGGCAGTCCTGAGAGTCCAAGCTGGTAGGGAGGTGGGGACTGGCCAGACCCAGGTAGAGACATGGCCACAGAAAAAGGGAGAATGTGGTGCTTTGGAGAATGACTACCAATTCCCTGTCTAGCTCATCCACACCTTAGAGGAACAGCCAAGCTTCTCCCAGAGGGACCGCTGCCACGTGGCTTCACTACTTTCTCTGGCTCTGCACAGCAAGCTTGAGTATTTGACTGACATCATGAGAACTCTGCTTGGTGACCTAGCAGCCCATTATGTACACAAGAACCCCAAGCTCATGTTACGCAGGTTGGCCTTGACCTGAATGTGGGGGCAGAGGCAGGGGCTTATGTCTGACCCATTGCCAATACAGGTGGTGTGGGATCAGGCCCTGAGGTCAGGAGCTAGGAACTCCAGAGAAGATTTGAGGACTAAACTCACCAGGGCCTTGGGGCTTCTTCCATACAGGACAGAGACCATGGTAGAGAAGCTGCTCACCAACTGGCTATCTATCTGTCTCTACACCTTCTTGAAGGTGAGGAACACTGTCCAGCATTTAGGAGCTTCTGCCTGGTTGTGGTCCCATAACTGATATCCAAATCACCCCAGGACCCCTAGCTAAGACATAGGGTGGGTCATCAAATGAAGGTCATGAGATCCTTTTCTTTGTTCAATGGATCTATGAGAAGTTCAAGACAAGAGAGTGCTGGAAAAGGAAGGTATTGTGCCCCTTCTCCAGCTGACTGTTAAGCAGGAACAAAAAGGGCTTGGGGCTCAGCCCAGAGGCCTGTGATAGCTGGCTGGCCTTTGCTCATCCTTGCTATAGGCTGCTAGATGCCCCTCCCAGTCCCATCATGCTCTGTACTGGACCTTGCTGGATCCACTAGTCTTGTGGCCAATGGCTGGCCATCTTACTGGTTGTAGGAAGTGGCTGGCGAGCCACTGTACATGCTCTTCCGAGCCATCAAGTACCAGGTGGACAAGGGCCCTGTGGATGCTGTGACAGGCAAGGCAAAACGAACTCTGAATGATAGCCACCTACTACGAGAGGATGTGGAGTTCCAGCCCCTAACCCTGATGGCACTGGTGGGACCAGGGGCTGGTGGGGCAGCAGGAAACAGTGAAGTGCATCGAGTGCCAGCCCGGGTGCTTGATACAGACACCATCACCCAAGTCAAGGAGAAGGTGTTGGATCAAATCTACAAGGGAACCCCCTTCTCCCAGAGGCCTTCAGTGTACTCCCTAGACCTTGGTAAGAAAGCCAGCCTTACTCCCTGCTCACGCACTGCTCCTCCCACACCTGTAGATGTTCAGCTACTGCTAATGAGGAACTCAGAAAGTAGGCTGTGTGCTTATGGGCTTCTCTGGGTCCCTCCAGAGTGGCGCTCAGGCCTAGCTGGTCATCTAACCCTGTCAGATGAGGACTTGACCTCTGTGACTCAAAACCACTGGAAGAGACTCAACACCCTACAACACTACAAGGTACTAGTGGGTGGCAACAGGACAAGGTGGATGGGCTAGGGGCTGCCTCTAGGATCAATCTGTGATCATTCCCTACCTTCAGGTCCCAGATGGAGCAACAGTGGTACTCATTCCTCAGCTGCACAATGGTGGCACTGTCTCCCAGAGTCTGGGCCAGACTGGCTGCCCTTCTGGAGAGAGTGAGTCCCTTAGTCCAGATATTTCTATCTGCCAGGAGCCCCAAGCACTTCTCAGGTAGCCTAGGGTTAGATTCACTAGAGCCCCAGACAGGGCCAGCAGAAGTCCTGGCCAGTCTATCTGCCTCATCTAGGTTCTCTACCCCTCCTTGCCAGTGGGATAGCCAATCTCCAGGCTGAACCAAGATTCGGAAGTTCTGGAAACATGGAGTATTAGGCTGAGCAAGTTCCTGAGCCATCTCTCTCTTGTTCCCTACCTTCTCCCTCTTTCCTCTTTCCTTACTCCATTCTAAGTAAAGTGTGGGCTGTGTATCTTTGGTCGCATGTTGAGGGCAGGAGCACAAGACAGAGGTTAAGCTTCTGTGCTCTTAGACACTCCCATGCTGGAAGATGGTGAAGAAGGTGGAGTTCGGCTCTGGCATCTGGTAAAGGCCACTGAGGAGACAGAAGGGGCCAAAGTGCGGCGCAGCAGCCTCAGGGAACGAGAACGAGAACAGGCACGAGCCAAAGCCATTCCTGAAATCTATCTTACTCGCTTACTTTCAATGAAGGTTGGTGTGGCCAGAGTAGTCAGCAGGCAATGGAGCAGGGTTGTCAAGGAATTGTGACTGAGCTTGGGAAGTGGTTCTGATGAGGCAAGGGGTAGCCCCCTTTTCATCTTGTCTTCACATGGTCCTCATAACCCACCTACAGGGAACCCTGCAGAAGTTTGTGGATGACACCTTCCAGGCCATTCTTAGCATGAATCGGCCTGTGCCTATTGCTGTTAAGTACCTATTTGACTTCCTGGATGAGTTGGCAGAGAAACATGGCATTGAAGATCCAGAGACCCTGCACATTTGGAAGACAAATAGGTACCTTTTCTGTTGACCTCTCTCCTTCCCACTGTGTGGGTGGTCTACTGAATTTCAGAGGGACAAGGTCATTATGACAGAGTAGCAGGTCCAGGCTAGGAACCCAGACTTTATAGTACCACCCTGAGTTTCTGCTCTCACTCTACAGC
Source organism: Grammomys surdaster (assembly GCF_004785775.1). NCBI lineage: Eukaryota > Metazoa > Chordata > Mammalia > Rodentia > Muridae > Grammomys > Grammomys surdaster. Next base: position 422,379 of record NW_021620071.1, on the reverse strand, counting down.
CTAGACTAGTAATAAGAGGGTCCAGGTTCAGATCACTTGGGCCATGAGGATAACTTCCCATGGAAAACAAAGCCTGAGTTCACTGCTGCCTAGGTCCCCCAGCTCGAGGACAGACATCCATGTGGAGGAGTGGGGAGCTGGAATACAAGGGAAAGAGGTCACAATGGCAGGTCAGGCCTCATCCCCACACCTGGACCTGTGCCTTTAGCCTACTGCTGCGATTCTGGGTGAATGCCTTGAAGAATCCACAGCTCATCTTTGATGTACGAGTGTCAGACAACGAGGATGCCATCTTGGCTGTCATTGCACAGACCTTCATCGATTCCTGCATGGTCTCGGAGCATAAAGTGGGCCGGGTGAGGGCAGAAGCAGGACACCAGAGGCAAATAGAAGAGTTGTGGGGAAACCCAGTGCAGAGCCTGGGTGCTGAGAGGGATGGCATCATGAAGGTAGGAGATGGTAGCGTATATGGTTCTGCTACCTCCCTGTTTATACTTCTCACCTCCTCTACCTGGAGTAGGATTCCCCAGTGAACAAACTGCTCTACGCCCGGGAGATCCCTCGCTACAAGGAGATGGTGGAGAAGTAAGTATCAGAGACTTTGGGGTTGGGGATCAGAGATGCAGGTCCCTAACCCTGTTGATTTTTCCAGGTACTATTCCGACATTCGCCAGAGCTCTCCAGCAAGCTATCAAGAGATGAACTCAGCTCTGGCTGAACTTTCTGGGGTGAGACATGGCCCAAAGGACCCAGTCCTCCACATTTAGGGGGAAAGTAACTGGCTAGCAGAAGTGGAGAGCCTTGGGTCTTAAAGTCTAGGATAAGGGACTCACTGTCCAACATGCTACCCATAGAATTATACCTCTGCTCCCCACTGTCTGGAGGCTCTTCGAGAACTTTACAACCACATCCACAGGTATTATGACCAGGTGAGGCCAGAACACACTTGAGGGGAGAGGGCAGGCACTTGGAAGAGGTGTATCCAAGACAATGGCTCACAGAACCTTCCTGACAGTGTTGGGGGGATAGTTGGGGTGGCCCAATCCAGATAGAGGGAAGAAAGAATGGGAGCCATCTTGTGCTGAAAGAGTCCAGGTTGGGAAATGGTTTTGGTTTTCACCTAGGCCTCCCTGGACAGGCCTAGAGCAGAACCCCTACTCTATTGCCCCAGGCCCTTGTTGAGATGGAAAAAGGACTGATGGCCCTCAGCTGATGGGCAAAGGGGTGGGATTTCAAGCAGGTACACTCTGCTGTTCTGACAGATTATCAGTGCCCTGGAGGAGGACCCTGTGGCCCAGAAGATGCAGCTGGCTTGCCGCCTGCAGCAAGTCGCTGCCTTGGTGGAGTACAAAGTGACTGACCTGTGAACTAGGGCCACAGTGATTACCTGAGACCTGCTAACTTATATAACAGTGAACAGGATCAACCACCAAAGTGCCATATGACCCTATCTAAGCAGTTACTGAAAAGGGGGTCAGCAAGGCTATCTAGAGTGCCTACTCCCCCATCTGCTTGATTCTAACTTATAATGATCCCTACCCTCTTTCCCACTGTATTTATTTGCTTGCTGGAAAATCACATCTGGAAATAAAGTAGAAACACATCTTGTTAAAAACAATCTCAATCTGCTGCCCCTGCCTTTCCCTGTCAAGTGTCAGCTCTTAGTATTACCTGGAGCTGAGGTGAGAGGCACACATGGGATTATAAGGGAACCATCTGCATCCCTACCTTCTAGCTCAAGGATGCCACTTCTTCCAATACCATGGTTCACTCCCCAGACATGCCCAGGTTCTGCACAGGGCTTCTCTACAAGCATTTCTTCTATACATCTTTGCCCTTAGCTCAGTGGTCCAATCTGGCACCCTTGGAGAAAGAAGAGATAATTACCCTTTCATACTTTGCCCTGTTCCTCCTTTCCTGACCTCCCAGGCCCTGCAGGGAACTGTCCTCTCCATCTATGCCTGCCCCACCCTTACCAGTTCTTTCTTAGCATAGGACACTGGACAAAGTGTCTCCTACCTTGAGGTAAGTACTGCCACTGCCAAGCCCCCTCCACCTCATTCAGAAGTTTCTGGCTAGCCTCCTATCTTCACTTTAGCCCCTTTATTCTCATCTAAAAGCAATTAAGAGTAGACTCTCGCCGGGCAGTGGTGGCGCACGCCTTTAATCCCAGCACTTGGGAGGCAGAGGCAGGTGGATTTCTGAGTTCGAGGCCAGCCTGGTCTACAGAGTGAGTTCCAGGACAGCCAGGACTACACAGAGAGACCCTGTCTCGAAAAACCAAAAAAAAAAAAAAAAAAAAAAAAAAAAAGAGTAGACTCTCTCACACTCTCATCTCATTCTATTTTAATTTTATGTATATGGATGTTTTGACTGAATGTATGTCTATATACTATTTGTTCTGTCTGTGGTCAGAAAGGCCAGAAGAAGGTGTCAATCCTCTGGGAACTGGAGTTGTAGACATGTGAGCTGTCACGTGGGTCTTGGGAATTGACTTGGACAATAGCAGCCAGTATTCTTAACTGCTGAGCCATCTCTCCAGGTCATTATTTTTTAAGATAGGGTTTCTCATGCATTCCAGGCTGGCCTTGAACTAGCTATGTAGTTGAGCATAACCTGGAACTTCTGAGTACTGAGATTACAGGCACATTCTACCACAACTTGTTTATGAAGTACTGGGCATCATGCTACCAACTTTAGAAAGCCCCAGAGTGGGCTTTCTAAAGAGCAAAAAGTACCTGTCCACTTTTCTGGAATTCTCCAGTGGCACCCATAGACTCCAGATAAGGTTCTCAGTTGTTTTTCCAAGTAAGTCCTAGTATTCTGGAGCATGCTGGCACAGTGTGCCCTGAATGCTTCTGGGGACTTAATGCTTTCTGGTCCCTGAAGATGCACAGGGCCCTTCAGTTACCAACTAGCTCATGGGCAACAACTGTGGGGTTTTTTTCTTTCTTGGTGGACATGGCAGAGTTGGCCCAAATAGGAATCTGCAAATGCTGATGGAGACAGCAAGGCAGAAGTGCCCAGCTCTAAAGGTAGGGGATGCTATACAAGTCTGAGGGATCTTTTGCCTCTGATGGGAGGAATGAGTTACCTTTAGCTCTTGCCCTTGACCCCTGTTCAGCCACACAGAGGGGAGATGTGGGCTCCCACCTGTATGGGGGGTGTCTATGAGTTACAAAAGAGCTGGGATCAGGGCTGAGAATGAGTGGAGAATGGGTTTCAGATGGGATTTGTGGGAGGTCACCTCTAAAAGGATATGCACACGAGTTAAGTGGGAAGTTCGAGAATGCATCAAGTACCCTGCAGCATTTGGAGAGAGCACACCCTAAAGACCTGGTCAACGTATCAACTCCATTCTTCCATAGGAGCCTCCCCTCCCTACAACCTTAGAGTTCAGGAACTCCAGACTGCTCTATCTCCATATAGATGTCTTCCTTGGCTAGTCCTACACTGTGGTGAATCAGCCTAGGGACTGAATTGCTATCATAACCCCAGCTTGGTGGCTCCTTCTGTCTCTAGAGTGTGGGTAAAAACAGTGTGTGTGTGTGGGGGGGGGGGTTGGCCTAGGGGCTTGGCTCTCCAGGGCTGCCATCAGTGCACTCCCCCCCTCCTTGTGCTGCATACTTTGCCCACAGCTGAGCAGCTGGGAGGCTATTTATAAAGGCGGGTGAGATCAGCAGCAGAAGCTATAAATGCACTGGCCACGGCCGGGCCCCAAAGGAACAGTGGTCCAGTGCACCAGAGCTTTGGGCTGCGACACCAGGATGAGTGCCAGTGCCGGTGGTAGTGGTGGTGTAGACTATGGTGGCAGCAGCAGCAGGTATGACCAGGCTGGGGAGACTGGGGTCCCTTGCACCTTGTGAGCTCACTGTCTGCATCCTCCGTCTTCACTCACAGCTCTCAGACTTCCTGTGGGCCTGAGTCCTCAGGCTCTGAATTAGCTCCGGCCACACCAGCACCTCGTTTGCTGCAGGGACTCCTAGGGTCTGATGATGAGGAGCAGGAAGACCCTAAGGACTACTGCAAGGGTAAGGCCTGGCGTTGGCTGCATGTGGCCAGTCAGATTTCCACTGCAAGGACTC
>NW_021620071.1:382967-418284 GCF_004785775.1 Grammomys surdaster | reverse complement strand
CTGGCGTTGGCTGCATGTGGCCAGTCAGATTTCCACTGCAAGGACTCAGGATAGCGTGAGAGTAAAAAGTTGGTAAGACTAGGCCTATGTGAGACAAATGATCAGCAGAATATTGATATTGAGGTATAGGAGAGAGAGATGTCCTACCCTGATCTATTGGCTCCCTTCTGCAGGTGGTTACTACCCAGTGAAGATTGGTGATTTGTTCAATGGGCGGTACCATGTGGTACGAAAGCTAGGCTGGGGCCATTTCTCTACTGTCTGGCTATGCTGGGATATTCAGTGAGTGGTTGGGATCTGCCTGTGGGTTTGGTTAAGGCTACTACCGTGACCATGTGACTCTGGCAAGGTCTGGCAGCTTATGAGGGTCTCCATGTTACAGGCGCAAACGCTTTGTGGCCCTGAAAGTAGTGAAGAGCGCAAGGCACTACACAGAGACAGCCGTGGATGAGATCAAGCTCCTGAAATGTGTGAGACACCTCCCCTACTGTTCCTGGCCCCTTGAACTGCTTTGGACCTGGCAATGTGGGTGCAGGGCCTGCTGGGGCCCTGCAGAGTTGGGCGGGGCTCCTAGAGGGGCTAGGCTCCAGCTGGCTCTGGCAAGTAAAAGGACCCGGGAGAGCAGAGGCCTGAAAGAGGCAGCTGGCTCTCTTCAAGTGGGCCTCAGCTGGACTGGGGAAGGGGGCCAGAAGTGCTTCAGAGGATATGAGTAGAGCAGCTGTTGAGCAGGTTGGAGTCATCTGTGGCTCCTTGCCTTTTGTTCCAGGTCCGGGACAGTGACCCTAGTGACCCTAAAAGAGAGACCATTGTTCAACTTATCGATGACTTCAGGATCTCAGGAGTTAATGGAGTCCGTATCCTTTGCAGAGTGAGCAATGGCAATCAAAGTGCCACATTGCACCATGGGATTTATTTAGCCCTTGCAGGAAGAGGCTATAAAACAACTCCATCCTTTAGGCACTTGTGTTTCTGAGTAGGGGGGACACAGGTAATTAGGTTGACAGTGATTATCTGTGACTATCAGATAATCTGTGATTATCTGGTGAGTGACTCTCAAATATAAAAGACTACTTTTGAGGCCTACTTGGGCAGAAGAATAAGGCTGGAGTAAGACATCTGTAGGATGACAAGAGGTACCATCCAAACTGGCACATCTTTACCAGTGACAGAAACATTCTAAATAATAAACTGAAACAGTGGTGGCCACCAAGATGGTCCAGGGAAAGCCCTACTTCCCTGACCTCTGCATTTCGGGAGTCTAGGTGCTCCTCCATGATGGAGGGTAGGTAAGTCTGTGCCTTAGCTGTGTGTTGCTGACTGCCCTTCACTCCAGGTCCAGATGTATGCATGGTGCTAGAGGTCCTGGGCCACCAGCTCCTCAAATGGATCATCAAGTCCAACTACCAGGGTCTGCCTGTGCCCTGTGTTAAGAGCATCATTAGGCAGGTATGTTTTGCCCCCACACTGCTCAGTTTGACTGGGCATAGCTGCTCTCGGGTTCAGCTATAGCTTTTGCCAGGTGCTGCATGGTCTGGATTACCTCCATACTAAGTGCAAGATCATCCATACGGATATCAAGCCTGAGAACATCCTACTGTGTGTTGGAGATGCCTACATCAGGCGCCTGGCTGCTGAAACCACAGAGTGGCAGCAGTCAGGAGCCCAGCCCCCATCCCGTTCCACAGGTACCAAGAGCATGTGTGGAACTGACACCAGGATTCTGGACCTCAATCCCTACCTGAATTACTATTATTTTTTTCTCTCCCTACCCCTCGCACCCAGTCAGCACTGCCCCCCAGGAGGTCTTGGTAAGTTGTGGTACCCCTTCTTTCCCTGTCTCCTCTTCCAATTCAAGCCAGTTGAGACCATGTCCTCAGAGCTTGACTCCTTAGCCACACTTGTTCCACCTTTTGAACTTCTAAAAAGCTGGGTACCTGAGAAGAGAGTGATTAGACAGAGTGGATCATGTGCTCCAAACTGCCTCTGGTGGCCAATGGGCCCACTACCACTACAATGGAAGGATATTGTGTCTTCCCCACATGGCCACTTCAGGCAGGCTTCATCTAGGTTTAAGGAGTAGGGAGATAGGAGGAGAGGCAGAGAAATGGATCAGGGACTGGGACTAAGGGTGAGACAGAAGATAGCACCCATATTTTGATACCCATGGGAGTTAGTTCTGGGGTTCAGGACTGGGCAAGGAAACTTGGGGGTTGACCCTGACTCTGGCAGCAGACTGGTAAGCTGTCCAAAAACAAGAGGAAGAAGATAAGGCGCAAAAGGAAGCAGCAGAAGCGGCTGCTGGAAGAGCGGCTGAGGGACTTGCAGAGGCTGGAAGCTATGGAGGCTGCAGTACAAGCTGAGGGTGAGGGCCCAGAGAGGGCACTGGGCCACTAAGCATGCATGTGGGTTGCAGGCTTCTACTCATATGCCCTTCTGCCCCTTCTCCCCAGACTCCAGCTCAAGATTAGAACGGGGCAGCGGCTCCACCTCTTCTTCAGGCTGCCACCCAGAGGGCACCAGGGCTGGCCCCTCTCCAGCCTCTTCTTCCCCTGTGCCTGGGGGGGAACGCAGCCTTAGTCCCAGCTCACAGACCTCAGGTTTCTCAGGGTCCCTGTTCTCCACGGCTTCCTGCTCCATCCTCTCAGGTTCATCTAATCAGCGTGAGACTGGGGGTCTCCTGTCTCCTAGCAGTAAGTGTGGGGTACAGTGGGTAATAGACAGACAAAACCAGGAAGACTGGGCCAGATCAGTCTCTCTTCCTCTTCTTTTCTCAGCACCATTTGGTGCTTCCAACCTCCTGGTGAACCCCCTGGAGCCTCAAAATGCAGACAAGATCAAGATCAAGATTGCAGACCTTGGCAACGCATGCTGGGTGGTATGTTGAAGACATTGGGATGAGAGAGTGCTTGGTCTTGGGGAACCCTACCCTAGGTCTGTCTCCTTTAATGTAGGTAAGAGCTGCTTCTTGCTGCCCTCTCCAAGCAGTGGAGTCCTGCCAGGCCAGAATTGTGCCTATGGCAATAATGGTCAGGGGCCACTAGAAAGAGGCTATCCTCAGGTCACCTAGACAAAGTCCCTCCTGGGATATCTGAGGAACTCTAAGAATCAGAGTGAGTTCCATGGAGTTCAGGTTCATGGACCAAAAGCAGGAGTGGGCTGTGGGGTCAGGTTAGCCTGGGACCAGGCTCCTTTTCCCAAGGGGGCTCCCTTTTCCTCCAGCACAAGCACTTCACTGAAGATATTCAGACTCGGCAGTACAGGGCTGTGGAGGTGCTGATTGGTGCTGAGTATGGCCCCCCAGCTGACATCTGGAGTACAGCATGCATGGTATGCTAGTTTAGCTGCCTCCATGCCTAGGACCAGACACCTGCCACAGCTTCACTTCTCCCCCCCACCCCGCCTTTCCAGGCTTTTGAGCTGGCCACTGGTGACTACCTATTTGAGCCTCACTCTGGAGAAGACTACAGCCGTGATGAGGGTAGGGGAGGAAGGCCCTAGCCTTGGCTTCAGGACCTCTAGCTGCCCTACCCCAACTCCCAACCTTCTCTTTGCCTACAGACCACATTGCTCATATTGTGGAACTTCTAGGAGACATCCCTCCAGCTTTTGCCCTCTCTGGCCGATATTCACGGGAGTTCTTCAACCGTAGAGGTGGGGATTAAGTAAGCTTAGGCCACAGTGGCTAGGAGAGCAGAGGGAAGGTCAAGAACCTTGATTGAGAGAGAGAGAGAGAGAGAGAGAGAGAGAGAGAGAGAGAGAGAGAGAGAACAATACAGCCTATCTGGGGACAATGCCTAATGTTGCTCACCCTCTAGGAGAGCTGCGGCACATCCACAACCTCAAGCACTGGGGCCTATATGAGGTGCTCATGGAGAAGTACGAATGGCCTCTGGAACAGGCCACACAGTTCAGTGCCTTCCTGTTGCCCATGATGGAGTACATCCCTGAGAAGAGGGCCAGTGCTGCTGATTGCCTCCAACACCCCTGGCTTAATCCCTAGGTTTTGCTGTAGCTATGGACAGTAGGGGCTATGCTAACTCTCAGTGCCTTAAGGGAAAGCAGGCAACTTCTTCCATCCTGTGGGAGCTGCTCTCCCATCCTGCTGGGTGCTATTGTGCTCACCCCGCCCCCATGGCAGGATGAGATGCTCAGACAAGGCCCATATCTCAACCTGTCTACTTGTGATCCTTCATAGAGGGTCCTGAATGGGGAGAACTGCCTGTTTGTTTCTTAATAAAGTGGGAACCGAAATGCCAGTGTCTTGGAGTAAGGGAAGAACAGGGTCAAGTTCTGGAACAGAAGTGGCTTTATTCTGGGGTCTGTCCCCCAAGCTAGCTGGAGTGCTAAAGTGAGAAGGGAGTCCTACAAACAGGCTGAGCAACCTGTAGGGATAGCTAAGCCTCCACAGCCCGTCCATTAATGATGCGGATGTGACGAATGATGTCCTGGATGGCTTGGGAAGTGGTGCCCTGGCCTCCAATGTCTGGGGTATGCATCTGTAGGAAAACAGGAAGCTTGGACACATCAGGCCAACATCTGCCATAATCCCATGGTGTCCCAGGGCTACCCACTGTTTCCTATAGTAGGAAAGGCAAAGAACTAGAACCAGGAGGCCAATAGTTCTAGATAAGGCACAGAAACCTTACCCTATCTGACACCACCCTTCCTCTACAGGTCATAGCCAGTGTTAGTCACTGTCTGAAGCATATAGGGTTGGTCAGACCAGTATAACATGGGGTAGATGAAGGGAGACTAGAGGTGGGACAAGGAGGGGACAAAGAAGAGCCTTACATTTTCATTGTCCATGGATGCTAAGACAGCTTTGCGGATGGAAGTGGCATAGGAATGGAGCCTAGAGGATAAAGAGAATAAGGTTTTGATTCTCAGTGCCTAGGGGCTAGTCAGAGGATTCATGATCAGACATTAGAAACCCACTTACTTGAGGTGGTCTAGCATCATGCAACTTGCTAGCAGTGTGGCAGTAGGGTTAGCAATGTTCTTATTGGCAATACTTTTGCCTGTGTTCCTTGTAGCCTGGTAAAGAGAAGAAGGAAGAAGTAGTTGGGAAAATATAAGAATACAGGGTAGATGATTCTACTTATGTACCATATCCAATAGAGGCACATCCCAGACACAGCAAATGAAGGCATATTACGGCTTCTGGGAGATGCTGATGGGTCTGGGTTTCCTTTAGAAACCTTTAGCCTTTAAGCAATACCAATGGTTGCACAACACTGTAGGATACCAACTGACACAAGGCCACTATAAGAGAAAGACAGCAGAGTTGTGTCTGGCTACTCACTGTCTCGAAAACTGCATACACATGGCCATAGTTGGCCCCAGCCACAAGGCCTGGGCCTCCAACTAGCCCTGCACAGACGTTGTTGACAATGTTACCATAGAGATTAGGCATCACCATGACATCAAACTGCTGAGGCCGGGATACCAGCTGTGGGAAAAGAAGTGAGCTGAGTTGTAGAAGCCATGACAACCAAGGGTAAGCAGAAGGCTATGGAACCAGTGGAGTTAATTACCTGCATTGTTGTGTTGTCCACAATCATGCTGTCAAAGGTGATCTGAGGGTAGCGGGCTGCTACTTCCCTGCAGCACTGGAGGAAGAGTCCATCACCCAGTTTCCTAGATAATAGGGGATATAAGACACCAGCTTGACCTCTCACTACAGTCAGCTGGAGAGTCAGGGTATACAGAGAGTCATAGAACCCTAAGGACTAACTTGTAACATACTCTCCAGATGGAAAAAAAACAAGCATAATCTCATCTATCTCACCTCCCCTATGGATGCAGTGTAGTGAGACATAGAGCCTCAGGAAGAACAGGACATAGCCCTGTGTGTGGCCCTTCCTTAGAATTGCTCAAAGTAGGCAGGAGACTATGGAGTAAACATACATGATGTTGGCCTTGTGCACAGCCGTCACTTTCTTACGCCCACTGTCCTGGGCCAGCTTGAAAGCATATTCAGCAATACGCAGGGACTTGGCTTTGGTGATAATCTTCAAGCTCTCCACTACTCCAGCTACACTCTGAGAAGAGACCAGGGGACAAAAGGCTTGATGGGAGTACTACAGGATGCAGCCTTATTACTAAGTATATCTGGCTTTTCCAGCCCTTTAAGTGGCAGTACCTTACCTTGTTTTTGAAGTTCTCTCCTCAATTCTGACCCTGGCCATACTCATTGCTACCTACCCAAGAGGGTCAAGTAGCTTTGCCTACCTCATGTTCCAGGCTGCTGTACTCGCCTTCTGTGTTTTCCCGTACAATGAGGATGTCTATGTCCTTGTGCCGGGTCACCACTCCTGGCAGGCTCTTACAGTGGATGACGTTGGCATAGAGGTCTAGGCTGGTGCTGGGAGAATGACAGGGAAAAAGTCAAAACAGGTCCAACTAGCAACTAACTAGGGTCATGAATGCCAGAACAGTCTACCCTAGCCTTCACCAAGCCACCAGTCTATGTACATGGCTCTCACCGAAGGATGTTGTTTCGGGATTTGTGGGATGGTGGTAGGTTATGATTTGTTTCAATGTTGCCTACAGGACAAAAGCAAACAAGATAGGCAAGTTATAGAGGAATCTTCTGGGCTCAGCTGTGTTCACATATCCCCTTACCTGGTCCAAGAAGTGTTCACCAAAGGTTGATCCAACTGGAGAAGAACATTTCCAGAAGCAAAATAGTTTGCTGAACTCTAGGATGTAACTGCCATTGTGAGCTCCACAAGGGAAGAGGTGTATGTAAACTGGCTGGCCAAGAGACCTTGGTTAGGATTACTGCCAGGCCCCAAACTGAGGTGCTACCCATGCCTAGCTCAGAAGCAGGTGGAGGTTGCCTGGAAAAGGTCCTAACTAGGTCACAGTGGCCCAGACATCTAGATGAAGGAAAGCAGAGGGCCAGTGAAGCCAGTAAGGTAATATCTGCAGGTAATTAGACAATGCCAAATAGAAAAGCCCCAACCCCCAAGCTGTTCCCTGTCCAGACTCACTTAACCCAGAGTGCTTATGGCATCCTGTGGCTACATAAGGCCCATTTAATGCCAATACATTCCTTACACAGAGCAGTGGATGGGCTAAAGTTCACAGAATGATTGATGTTTAAGAATGTGCACCATACCAAGGTAAAAAGATTGCTATAATTGTATGTATAATGTCCATGACTATTCCACTTGGTGCCAAGGCAGCAGATAGGGGAGCAAACTACAACTATGATCTTTTGAAGAAAAATTATGAGTTAAAGCAGATTCTAACAGAGACATGGTAAAGTGAAGGAGGAGGTGGGAGGAAGCCACTGAGCAAGCTTATACAGGCTACTGAGATAAACAAAGCCATACTGTCAACAGGCCCACAAAAGTCTCTATCCAGATGCCAAGAACAAGAGTCATTAAGAATCAGAAAATCCCTGTGGAGCCATGGGGACCCACAAAAGTCAGTATATAGGCAAAAGGAATTGTGTATAGCAGCCAACCTGGCCCCTGAGCTCACCCTTCAGGGCCACACGGTTCCGGCGGATGGCCATGATGGCATTGCGGATGTCCTCCTCATCAGCGTTGGAGCTTACATGTACCTCTTCAAAGTCCACTGGCACACATGCATGCCTGCAGTAGAGTCAGACTAAAGATGCTAGCCTAGGGCTTTCCATACCCCTCCTGAAGCCTACACCAATTTTTCCCCTGCTGCTTCCCACCTTGACCTGTTTCCAGCTAAGAGGGAATTGGGCCCACCCATACCAAACAAGAGGGTCACAAAGTTCTTGGGAGCTTCCAGCTGGGCCTGGGATACAATCTTCCCTGGGAGAGAAGGCAAGGTCCAGGCCCTCCATACCTGAATACAGACTTAACATGCAACATGAGCTCTGGGCCGATGCCATCCCCTGGGATCATAGTCACTGTATGCCGCCCACCATACTTAGCAGATGGAGGCTGGAAGAAGGGAGAGGGTGAAGGTAAGTCCCTGGATACCACAATGTGCACCCTGGCTTGAGTTAGTTCCCTTCTTCCCGCCAGCACCAATCCACAGGCCAGCCAAGGCAGAATTGCTGTCCTGGGGCTCCTTATCAGCATCCCCCCCCCCAAGCCCACCTGGACTTGGGTTAACCCCAAAGCAACTAAGAGCCCCTCAAATCTAATACAGAGAATACTCACAATTGTTTGTTGCTAGAGGGAAGACAGAAAGGAAGAAGACATGGATCAGCCAAGGTTGGAGGAACAAGGCTGTGACTAAGGAACTGGGATCTTTTCCCTGGGGACACTGTCTAACACAACTCAAAGAAAGGGGAGGTGTGAGTGACCTTTGGAGAGCATGCCTCAGAGGGAAGGACAGGAAGGACAGGAAGCAAATACACAAGGCATGTGTGCATGAGCACATGTACACCTAATACACATAGTCTTATACACACGTATTATGCTCATACAAACACACACTTGTGCACACACAGAAATATATGAGCACAGCTCTCCCCCACATGTATGTGTTCATATACAAACACACATCCAAGGCAGGTACTTACTGAGGAAATGCTCCTTCGGGAGGCCTCATGGGCAGCCAGAACCTGTCAAAGAGAACCCAAATGTCAATGTTAGCTGTCCAGTCAAAAGTCAAGCTTCCAAAAGTCAAGTTGGCAAGAGCTACCCTAGCTCTTGGCGGAGAGGAACTGATACCAGTAAACAACAATTCACAATGTGTCTAGGACATTCCAAAGCCCCTATTGTTAACAATTGTCCCACAGGAACACCAGATAAACTTGCCCCAACACTTCACTATCGTTGTGGGTCAACATAATTAAAACTGTAGGAGCCATGCATGGAAGTTTTAATTACAGCATCCAGGAGGCAGAGGCAAATAAATCTCTGTGAGTTCAAGGCCTTGGTCTACATAGTGAGTTCCAGGCCAATCACAGTGACAGAGTGAGGTCTTGTCTCTAAAACAAGAATTGTATGTTCCCATCCCACTTTTGTATTGGCTTCTGGTTCTCTTTTGGCCAATTATTATTGTTGCTACATGTATAAGGAGAGAGACTGGCAAACTTGACATTGCAAAAGGAAAATCTCAGCAAGCTACCAATTCTGAGCAATAATTTCATGTCTTTCCTCACTTTTCCTTATTACAAATCCAACATATGATCAGTATAGTAAATGCAAATGGAAAGATAAGGAGAAAATAGCACCCCACTGTCCTGCGGTAAGCACTGTCACACCTAGGGAATGGTCCTTCAGAACAGAAATAAAAATCAAATGTCTAGAAAAATACAGCCATTTTTGGAAGACTGATGACAGATACTTTCACAAGGGATTGTGGCATGGTGCAACCAAGTTCTTCCTTGTAACTTGAGGATTCTTTGCCACTCACCCATCAGTAGCACAATGTTCCATTCAACAGCTGAGACACTGTAACCATTTTCTAAAGAGTCATGCCTTCTTTTGGAAAGACCAGAAGGCTCAGGTAGAGTCTGACCATTCCCCTCTGGGTTCCCCTGGCCCAGAGTTACAAGATGCTCAGTTACCTAGGCACTAACAATGCAGGAATGCCACTCAATAGCCCAAGCCAAGAGGTAGGAAGATTGACCACTAGGACCAAGCCCTAAGGATCCCTCACTATATATGCAGCCACATGCATATTTGTTTTCTTTCTAGTACTTGCCAATATCAGATTAATCTTGTCTGTAGGGTCTTCTCCATGCCTTTCTTGAGAAGGTAGCACAGATTTCCCCTCCTCCTGGGAATTTCCCTAGACTGCTAAGTTCTACTTATACTCTACCCTCTACTCCTCTAAGAGATATCATTCTACCTGATTATCACCTCCTTGCTCTCTTCCTAGCCTATGAGAACAGAGCACATGTTTGTCTCACCCTCTATTGTCACTCCAAGATCAACCACAGCACCTGGTCCAGAGCTGGGACCATAAGGTACATTTTCTAGGTGAACAAGCACATCAGAAAATGAAGAAACAGATGGAGACCAAATACACCATCTGCTACTCTAGAAATGGCTTTGGATCTACATCAAAAATCCATGAAACAGAAGCAAGGCATGACAGCACACATCTGTAGTCCTAGTACCTAGAAGGTAGAGGCAGGAGGATCAGAAGTTCAAGATCATCCTCATATACAGAGAGATCTTGAGGCCAGTCTGAACTACATGAAACTTTGCTTCAAAAAACAAAAGGGGGGGGGATTAGTCAATCCATAGAATAGAAGCAACAACTTCATTTGACTGCTGAAAAACTTAACCAAAAAAGGAGGTATTCAAGCTGTTCACAAGCTCCAGCAGGATAGAGATGAGCTAAATAAAGTACACCATCCTTCACTCTACCAGTCTCTCAGTCAGAGTTCAAAACTAGCATCCTTGGGAGATGCAAGGATGACCCCTGTAATTCCCAGTAGTTAATTCCTCCTGGACTTAAGCTGTGGCAATGATCCATCCTTCTATCCTTCTACACCAGGTGTGGCTCAAAATCTTTGCAACCCATTCACAGATGGCAACATCACTGTTAGGGCTGAATCTATCCCACAGCTGCCCTCTATGCCAGAGGTTACAGTGGGCATTGTCCAAGTCCTAGAAAACTTCTCAACCACAGACCCCTGATCTTGCTATATACAGATATGGGTAGTTTCTTTCAGGGAGTTACAAAGCTCTCCCTCTTGAGTCCCAAGTTGTCCAATCAAAGAAGCCCAGTATGAGGCAGGCTGAGGAGAGCACAAGTCTTCTGCTCAGTCATCATCCTTAGCTAGTCTGCAGAAGACAAAGGTCCAGGGTGGTTCAATCTCCTGCTGATGGGCTCCCATACTTGTGTTCCTAAGGCTTCTTTCTTTGTCATGTTTGTGTTTGGTCAACTCCCAATAAATAATGATAGCATGATTTCCCAGGGGATGTCAACCAGCAGGACTCAAGACTTTGAGTTCTCTATATGGATTCCTATACCCAGGACAATCAGTCTTACAGCAAAGCCCTGCCTGGCTACCAATCATTTCACTGCCACCTAGTCCCATCCCAACAAAGGCACATTCAGGAGGAAAGGTCTAAGTTTACAGAAGCCTAGCTGCTGGAGCCATCAGGGCCTCTGATAATCCTCTATATGCTTCTGGTCTTTCCTCAACAATGTGGAAGAAGTCACAGCACACATGTGTGGCAATCAATCAGAAGATGATTTTGTGAGGTCCTTTTTTTCCCTTGCTTTTTACAAGAATTCCAAGGATCAAACTTGGTATCCAAGCTTGGAGGCAGGTACCTTTACCCACTGAGCCATCTGGCTGAACCAGAAGTTTCTATTTTAAATAGAATTTCATATAGCTCCCTTCCCCCAGACAACAGAGAAGAGAAATGTGGTAAGCAGAAGAGGCTGCAGGCAAAAAACAAAAAACAAAAACAAAAAACAAAAAACAAAAAACAAAACATGGCATTCTGGAAGGTCAGAGTCAGCAAATGCTTTGAGAACATGAAGTCCTCTCCTCACTGGAACCCAGGGAGAGAAGAGAACTGGCCTAATGCCATGTTCTGGGTCAGTGGAAGCGCAAGGTCTGGAGGTCATAGCTCTTATTCCCCAGAGCTAGTTGTTGGTTTTCTGGTGCTAAGCAGTGCTACCCAGGAGCTAAACCAACTAACCAAGACTCCAAAGAAAGAAGAAAAGAAAAGCCCTAGAGGTTTCCAGTCTCAGAATTCACTCTCATTACAGGGGTTTGGGCTTGTTTGTTGGCATTTTGGCTAGAATCAAGTATCAAGGCGCTTGGTAGGCAGGAGATCTGGAGGGATCAAGAATTTTTGATAGCCAGATGTTAGCGGTGCATGCCTTTAATTAATCCCAGCACTTGGGAGGCAGAGGCAGGATTTCTGAGTTCAAGGCCAGCCTGGTCTACAGTGCGAGTTCCAGGCTACACAGAGAAACCGCGTGTCCTAAGAGACAGAGAGACCGGGGTGGCGGGGGGAGGGGGGACCCGGCCCCCGACGGGGGGGGGAGGGCGGGAGAGAGAGAGGGAGAGAGAGACCGGTAAAGTCTGATTTTTCCACCTCCACAAGGACAAAGCAGTCTAAGAGAGGGAAAACCAAGGAGGAACTGAGTCTGGAAACCAGACCCAACCAGCCTAGGTGGGCCAGGACACGTGATCTCTTCAAAAGGGCTTCTACAAGGACACTACGGAGGGGATACCTAGCTACTGCGGTCTACCTTCCAAACCCTTCCGGAAGAGCCCTTGCCACCAGACACAGAGAAGCCAGACCAGAGTCAATTTCGGCCAATCTCCTCACTGACAGCAGAAGCGACCAATGAACCCCAGAGAGCAGCCCTCTCCCCGCCCCTCCTAAGGCTCGCACAGCCAATCGAATTCCGGGTTTGCTCAAATGGCCGTTAACCGACTCCGGGTCTCAACTGGGTGTAAGTTCCTCTGTAAGCGTGACTTCTGTCCCATCGCCCATTCACCACTGACCTCCCAAGGACGGCAGAGGAGAGCTGGCTTGAGCATTGCCTTTGCAGTACCGCCAGCAGCTATCGCCACCTTCAGAGCCATGACGAAAAGTGAGGACCTCTACAGGTCAAAACGTTAAGCACCGTTCTCGCGACAGTTGGGAAAGGCGAGAAATCCGGGATACAGGGTGCGAAAAGGCTAGCACTACGCACGCGCACGGTTACACCGGTTGCTACGCCCCCTTCCGGTGCCTGGAGCACTGTTGCAGCCATCTTGGGGAGGGGAAGGCTGAGAAGGAGGAAAGTGCGACCGGTTGGGACCCTGGCTAGGGAAGCGGACACGTCAGTGCCTCCAGCGACGTCACCATGCCCGACCCAGCCCGCCGACGCACGATTGGGTGCTGAGGCCGCTTACGCGTCGCGCTTCCTCGTCTGCTCCGCATGTTCAGGGCGGCTTGCTCTCTTTTCCCCTCGGCAGAGAAGAGGCGATGGCGGCGATGGCATCTTTCGGCGCCCTGGCGCTACTCCTGCTGTCTGGCCTATCTTGCTGCTCAGGTAGCGGCCTGGCCGGAACTTGTTTTGGGCGCGCCCCTGCCCCTTGGCAGGTGGTGCTGGGGGAGGAAGGGTGTGCGCGAGGTGGGGATCTGGCCCTTCTAAGGGCTCGTCGCTACTGGCGGGATCTTTCCTCAATGGGTGTCGTGTCGTGGCGATCAAAACACCACACACAGGTTTACCCAGCAGCCAGATTGCTGGAAGAAACTTCCTTGTCTGCTTTTGGGAGAGCCCCAAAGAAGCACCATGCTCTCCGATCACCAGTTCCAGCAGGGAAGGTGATATGTCCCTGGTTCCTGTGTCAGAAGGTACAAGAGCAGTGCTGGCAGCGAGGAACCAATGCTTTATAGGCCAGGCCTCTCCAAGAGAAAGCTAAGAGAGGAGCAAGAACACTCCAGGCAGATCAGAATAAGGGCACGAGGCAAGTTAGATAGGGAACCAAAGAAGTGAGCAAGGGCTTTTAGTGCCCAGAGCCTCGACTTTTCATGAGGCCCTGGTATGTTCATAGCAAAATTGAACTGTGCACAGATCCATTGATATTTGTGAGCCATTTGTAACATCTTGTGGTGGGGTTGAGCTCAATCTGGAGTCCGGGCATGTGTTTTGAAAGTTGTTAGCACCTCAGACCTGAGAGCCTGAACTAAGGAGGATTTGGTTTCTGTACATACAGGATAGCCTCTGGCCATCCCTCCTACTCACCCCTCAGAGAATTCTCCAGTCTGTTGCTAGCAGTGCCTTAAAAAGACAAACCTGGCTGTAAAACCTATTAGGGGCTCCATAGTGTCCACAGGGAAAGGCCCAGCTTAACAGGTCACAGAAGGGGTGGTGGAATATGGCTTTTGAGAACCATTTCCAGGCATTTTCCTCTTGCTATTAATGCCAGTACAAGGTCATTTCCAGCTTAATTGGTCATTCTTTTAAGGCATCATAATTAGAAAAGAGTTGAATGAGAACTTTTCCTCAAAGGTGTTTAGTTTATGGGGACAAGTTTGGTGTTTGGGCCCAGAGTTGACTTCTCAGGAAACACTAGGATCAGTCTTGACATTCTGTCAGCTGGGTGGGTCTAGAGACCCTTATCTTGAAAGTTCTTGTCTTGATAACACCCCATTTAGTGTCTGCAGAATGCTTTCAATAGGCTATTGAGGAGGTACATGGCTCTGAATTGAGGCTTCCTTGGCCCACTGGGCTTCTGGGGTACTCTAGGAGCAGGTGAGCTATTTGTGGCCTCCCTGTCATAGATTCAGATATTAATTTAATAAATCAGCCCCCTGCCTGCCTCAAACATGCCTGTTCCTCCCATGTTGCTGCATCAAGGCTCACCTCTGCAGAGCTTTCCCTACTTGGCCCTGGCCTGTCTCAACAGCCCTCACTGGCCCCTTCCACTATACTCTGAGTACTAGGATCTATCTCCCAGACCCCACCTTCTGTCAGGAATAGAAGAATTTGTGTATCCTCAGCTCACCAAGTCTGAGAGGTGGAGCCAGGGTAAGCCCTTTTGCCGGTTGCCTGGAACACACAAATTGGCTTTGCCTCCTCCCCACAGCAGAGGCCTGCCTGGAACCCCAGATCACCCCTTCTTACTATACAACTTCAGATGCCGTCATTTCTACAGAGACTGTATTCATCGTGGAGATCTCACTGACCTGCAAGAACAGGGTCCAGGTGAGACAGTAGGGACTCAGCAGAGAGGGTACAGGGGAAGAGATGAGGGTGGCAGTATTCTTTCACTGGCAGTTGACAGTGACCTGAGGATCCTATCAACAGGGAGAATAAGGATTCCAATTCACAGGGTGCAGGAGAGATGAGGGCACAGCGAGGCCAGATCCTAGCAAGTACTTCAAGAGCATTTTCCTGACCTGCTTGGTATGCTTTGCCTCCATGCAGTAATGTGGGTAGACACCCCACTGTTTCCTGGATGAATGTCTGGAATGGGAGAAAGAACTAGGGTCAGGGTCCTCTGTCTTTTTTCTGGTTGTAGTTTGCCTGAGTGTGTGTCTGTATGAATGTTCTGTAAATTTAAAATAGAGAAACCCCAGCCTGAACCCTTAACCTGCTCTTCCAAAAGTCTAAAGAAAGAAATTGGAACTTTGGGGGAGGGAGACAGTACTTCTAGGGTTAAACACCTCATTTGGCACCTCCTTCTCAAGCTCCAAGAAATAACAAGGCCATTTTTTATCATCCCACCCCTGTGTACAGCTAACAGGCTTGTTGTGGGTTAGGATAAACTGGTTATAAGGGATATGTAGTTCTATTCATCTCTAGGGAAACAGATGAAGAAAGATGTGACAGTGTCATGGGTGAGGCTTAGCATGGCTTTGGGCTGTGGCAGGCCTATTTCTTGAGTCTTCCACAGCAACCCCTACCAATATAGCCCTCTGCTGGCCTACTCTTCCTCCTCACTCATAGTACTGCTTTGGGCAGCACAATGGGGGATTCTATGTATGCCCAGAGAAGGGAGAAAAATGTGCTTCTTGCTTTTATTACCCCCACCCCCATCCAGAACATGGCTCTTTATGCTGACGTTAGTGGAAAACAATTTCCTGTAACTCGCGGCCAGGATGTGGGTCGATATCAGGTAAGGGATACTGCATCCAGGGTTGTTGGGGAAATGGTTCAAGTCGGGGTTAAAGACCAAAGATTTAAGCACTGCTCATGGTGGTATTGTGCCAGCACTAGCAGAGTAATCCCCCATGTATCTGCTATGCCTGTCCCTTGCCAAACACCCGACCAGGTGTCCTGGAGCCTGGAGCACAGGAGCGCCCATGCAGGCACCTATGAGGTCAGATTCTTCGATGAAGAGTCCTACAGCCTCCTAAGGAAGGCGAGTATCATCTGGAACTCCTCTGAGGCCCCAAGGAGGGAGGGCATGCCCCATTTCTGAAGTCCTCTTTACCCGGGTCATTCTATATTCCCCTTCTGCAATATCAGCACTCTAGGGGCCAGGACCACCCAAGTGGTTGTCTTCCTGAACCCCTGCTTCCTTCTTTGTCTCTTTCTCATTTCTCCCTTATCTGGGCAACCCACCCAGCACTTCTTGACCCCAGCACTTCCCTTACAGGCTCAAAGAAATAATGAGGACATTTCCATCATCCCACCCCTGTTCACAGTCAGTGTGGACCATCGGGTAAGTGCCCTTGACTTGGAAGAAGAGAATACAGGGCATACCTCATCTTTTGGAGTTGCCTAAGGAAAAGCTCTGATCCTCTACAGCCCAGATTTTGGGCTGTTGTTGATCTCTGTGTGTCCTGAGAACAAGTGATTAAGGGTGACTGCTCCACTCCCTGGCAGTCCCTTGAGCTGTCTTTTGGTCTTCTTTTTTTTCTTTTCTATTCTATTTTTTTTTTACAGGGTACCTGGAATGGGCCTTGGGTCTCCACGGAGGTGTTGGCTGCAGCAATTGGCATAGTGATCTACTACCTAGCTTTCAGTGCAAAGAGCCACATCCAGGCCTGAGGGCAGCAATCTCAGCCCTCCATTGCTTCTTTCAATAAACAGTCACTGACATGAGTATATTCAAGACACGGGGCTCCTGTGTCTATGGGGAGAGCTGGGAATCCAGCTGCCCCTGTCTGCCTGGAGAGCAGATAGTAATACTGAGCAGAGCTATATTTTCCCCAATGTCTTCTGTTTTCTTTGTCCTTGTCCTGATTGTCAGCATGGCTTGGTCCTTGGTCTCTTTTCTAGTGTGTGCCCTCTTTAAAATAAGGCCACCTTGTCTGGGCAGTGGTGGTGCAAGCCTTTAATCCCAGCACTTGGGAGGCAGAGGCAGGTGAATCACTGAGTTCAAGGCCAGCCTGGTCTACAGAGTGAATTCCTAGACAGCCAAGGCTATACAAAGAAACCCTATCTTAGAAAAAAAAAAAGGAAATACCATCTTTCCTTCTCTCACCAGTCCCCAGGGCAAATCTGGGTCACCCTCTGGCTTTCGTCAGGAAATCTTCCCATTGGTCAGCCTAGGGCTACAGGTCCCTGTGAGTCTCTTGAACTGCACTGGGTTGGAGGGCTCTAATTGCACCTATGGTTGGGAATGACCACACAAGAAGATCTTTCCTAATCTCCCTCAGACTTAGCAGAGCCATCACCAAGTTATAACTAGCCTTAATTTTTGTGGTGTCTCCTGTGTGTGGGCTGATCATAAGCTGCATACAAGTGCTGATGCACTTCAAGTTGTCTCATGTAACACCTACCCTAAGCATAGGAGAACACTCCTGGACTCTGCACCCTAACCCTAGTCACTCCATGTTTCTTCCTGGTCTGCTGCTCACAGCATCCAGTTTAGTGCTGGATTTTTGAAGAACAGCCTCCCATACCTCCCAAGGGTACCCTGTTCTCTACTAAGGTGTCTGCTCACTAGCATATGAGCCAGGAAGCCCTGCTTGCAGTAGTGTTCCATGTAATCTTTTTGCACAGATTGGACACCAGCTACTTGATTAGTGTTCCTTAGTGCCATGGAAGGCTAGTTGGGAAAAGGCTGGATGCAAGTCCTAAGTAAATGCATACTACCACATGCATAAAGCCATTTTTTCTAGTGCTTGCTCCAGGATAGGTCATTCAAAGAGCTGGCCACACCCTAAGAGTGGTGGGGGCTCCTTAACCTCTGTGGGCAGTTGGGTATTGCCTGGGGGACTAGAAGGTGTCCTGGATGATATGAACACAGCTTATTGTTCAAGTTCATTCAAGACCGTGTCTGCCATCCCTAGTTCTTAGGATGAATCTGGGATGCACTAGAGAGTAGTACTGAGACTGTCAGAATTGGACACTAGGTAAACAGCAGGATCAAGAAAGGCCAGAAGTGGGAGCAGTAGCTTCTCCCCTTGGTTGCTACGGAACAAATGCAAGTGACTTTCTGTGTTCTGCCAGTAGTTCTGTTGCCAGGCAATGGCAACAGCTGTTGGCCAACCAGTTGCTGGTTCTGGTTCCACCACCTAGCCAGATGGCAATGACAGCCAAATGTGAAGTTGATGTTCCAAGCTATCAGTAACCGGGTACTGTCAGCTGCCCTGGTGCCACCTCTCCCTGAGCCAGTCAACATAGTATAAGCTTCAGAGCAGTATTAGCCCACCTCCTGATCCTGAGAACTCACCATCAGAGAACAATGGGGTGACTCCAGAAGTTCCTGGTGGCTGAAGTAATGCCCAAGGAGTACTAAGACCTTGGTCTCCTTCACTGGAAGGACCGTGGAGCTAGGGAGTGTAGTGTGATCTTTTGCTACTCTGTGAGTTCTTTTTTTCAGCCCCCTAATACCAGATAGAGAAAATAATAGAAAGGAAAGGAAGCAAGGTTATCATTAGACTACTAGCTGATCAGATTCCTTGGGGAAAGTTTGATCAGGTTAATTTGTTTCTTTGTAGTACTTAAAACATAACTTGACCAACAACAACCCGCCCCATCTCTTGGGCTCTAGCATTTATATAACCTTTGAAAAGTCCCCTTAGGCCGGGCGGTGGTGGCGCACGCCTTTAATCCCAGCACTTGGGAGGCAGAGGCAGGCGGATTTCTGAGTTCGAGGCCAGCCTGGTCTACAGAGTGAGTTCCAGGACAGCCACAACTATACAGAGAAACCCTGTCTCGAAAAACCAAAAAAAAAAAAGAAAGAAAAGAAAAGTCCCCTTAATTCTAAAGATCACATAATCACAGAAACTGCAGCTGGCAAAATCATGATCAGTTGCTATGGACAGTCTGAAGCAGTCCCATATCCCATTCCTGAGACTGAAATGAAAATATGTAGTACTGTGTTTTTCCAAAGAACCCAAAGCTGTCACTATTGGAAAGGCCCCTAAAAAAATCTGGAACTAGTATCTAGCCCCTGTGTTCCCATTCTCACAGCTCCCTACAAGGCTCTGTTCTCTTCCTATTCACCAACAGGACTGTCATGTGTATTCCCACCCAGACCCAGCCTTCCCAGCAACAGGACTCAGCTTCTAGGATTGGACCCTTAGATTTCCCTCTTACACCCATCTTGGCATCTTGCCCACCACCAATTTGCTATAGAAATCTGGGCATTCAGGGACTAATGTACTGACATTTCCCAGCACAAATGGCATGATGGCAATAAACACAAGTCCACATCACAGAGTAAAAAGGCAGCTTGCTTTATTCTTGGGATGTAGGTGGGGAGCAGGGGCATCCTGTTGCATCCAATGAGCTTCACCAAGCCTGAGAAGCACCAAACAAGTGGCACATTTTAAAGTTGCATCACCTGGAAAAGGTTCTAGGCATTTCTCAGTCAGCTCACCTTCCTTTCATTGGGCCCAGGCCTTCCAACTCCCACCAGATCGTCTCTAGACTAGGTGAGGTCTTCAGTATTGCTCACTGGGTTTGGTCCTCCTTGCTTAGGCCATTGAGAAGAGTGGTTCTGCTTCAGATGGCATAGACAAATTATTTTTGCATGGATACTGTGCCCAAAATCCCTGTGATCTAACTCCTTCATTCACTGGTGAGAGAGGTGGGCCTCATGGTTAATCCTTGAAAGCCAAGGCAGATCCCCCCTGCTACTCCTCAGAGTAGAAGCCACCAGAACAGCTGCTTTTTATTCTTCCCCATCTTCCTTTCCCTCCCACCCAACCCTCCCTCTTTTTCTCCCCCTAACTTCCTTCCCAGCCAGTACTCGGTGGGGTCCATCTTTGTCAGGCTGCCTAAAGGAGCTGCCAGCCCCCAGAGCAGGCCCACAAAACAAAAACAAAAAACTATTAGCAAGCACAGAAAAGAAAAAACACAAAATTCAGGGGTGCCTTTGTCTACAAATAATTGCAGCTCCTTGGAGGGAAGAGGTCGTGTTCAGCATGAAGCTGGACATTCTCTTGTGCTTAGGATAGTCTACCTCACCTCTCTGCACTGACTTCCCTGTCTCCAAGAACAGCAAGAATACCATGTGTACGGACACAGAGGTGCCCTTTATGAGTATGCCTCTATGCTAGCTTGTTGGCATAACTTCTTGGGGAAAAGGAACTAGGTGTAAGATAAGTTTCCCTTCTTGGGGCTTTCTATTACCAAAGTCCTGTGCACACATACATATACAGGTAGGAGTGTGCATGAGCACAGCGTGCAAGCACACACATCAACACATACTAGATTCTAAGGGAGGGTGAGGGTTATGCTCTCTGGGCTGGGCTCCTGCTGGAGCAGCTCAAACAGTGGTGACAGAGAGCAGAGGGTTGTAGATCCTTTTTCCATCAGCTGAGCGGGCACCGTGGGCCAACATCTCCTGGATGGTAATCCAGTTGTCCAGGATCTTCTTGTTTCGCTTCTTCATGGTCTTACGGTGGCTCAGCGCAATGATGTTGAGCTCAGGTTTGCTGTCACCATTCTGCTGCTCCCTTAGACACTCCAGACGGCTCTGCATCATGAACTCACGCCGCTTCCGTTGCTCCCGAGCTCGGATCAGGTGTTGCTTCCTCTCTTCCTTGCTCCAGTAGCGGCCCATCTTCATCTCACTTACTGCATCATCATCAGTGGTCATACCACTGCGCTCCTCTCGGATCTTCAGGGCCCTGGCCTTCAGCAGTCGATCTCGCACAGGCCGCTTAGCCACATAGCGGGTCCCATCACTTCGCACCTTCACCTTCCACTCCATGCGGGGTGCTTCAACAGCCGCAGCCACCCGAGAACCACTAGCCAAGCTCAAGGAGCCATGGCCCAGATCCTCCAGGGTGCGTGGAGGTGCCAACTGCACACAGCTGTGGTACTGCTCTATCTCCTGGCCACGATGGCGCCTGGAGAGGTAAGGGCTACCTTCAGGGCCCACACGCTCCAGAGTAATGCTTGTCTTGGTGCTGCGGCGGACACGCTCTTCTGTGTGCTGTCTTCGGCCCACTTCAGGATCCCGAGAGAGTGATCGGAACTTGGCTGGGCTCCCTGGTGAAGGAGCCCCCTTGAGGTGGGTGGTGACAGGAGGGCCAGAAGGGGTCCGGTTCAAGTTGGAATTGCCAGCAGCAGATCGCTTCAGGGGGCTCTCAGGCAGAGGCTCCACAAGCAGTGGAGTGCTGCGACAGCTCTCCCCAGTGTTGTAGGCGCTGGTGCTATCCTTGTCTGATTTCTCTGGCAGTTCAGAGATATCAGACAGCTCATGCTTTTTGGGCTCACTGGCTGCCAGGTCATAGAGACTCTCCTCCTCCAGCAGCCAGGCCTTCATGCAGCGCTCCCGCAACTGCTGCATCTTCTGTGCCCGCAAGATATTGCGGCACTTGAACTCTAGGTGCCGAAGCTCTTCCTCCAGCATGGCCATCTCATGGCCTAGGCTCTCATTGCGGTTGACATCTAGGGCACTGTTGCCACTGGAGGCCCGGGAGAAGAAGATGCCTAGCTGGTTGCCATTTTCCAGGTGGCACTTGATTTCTAGCAGCTCCCGGTAGCGTTCATACTCCTCATCAGTGAGCCCAGGCAGGTCAGCCCCTCCCAGCCCTGACCCTTCAGCTAGCAGAGAATCCATGCTGAAGTGGAAGTCCCTGCTCTGTAGAGCATCCCCTTGTAGACCAAACTTGCGCAGACTTCCAGGAGTGTTGGTGGTGCTGGGAGGTTCATCCCCCAGCAGGTCGTGTTCAGAGCTCTCTTCATTGCGGGTACTCTCATCAGTCCGGCCTACCCCGCTGTCCAGGTCCTGGCTGTTGCTCAAGCCTGGGCCCCCATCAGGAGCCCCCTTCTCATCATTTCCAGTCTGGGACAGAAATGATAAACACAGTCAGTTAGGTTCTCACAGACAAGTGTGCTCCAGAAGGACTAGAAAGAAGTTCACAGCTTGCTCCTTTCCAGGCCCATGCTGGAAGACAGTGAACAGTTCCTTTCTCCTTCCTCCTTCTCTTTCCCTCCCCAATTAGCAGGCCTTCTTCCTTCCTTACCTGCTGGACAGGGGGTGACTTTAGCTTTCGGGCACGAAGGTCTTCATTCTCGGATCCAAAGTCATCTAAGAAGTCATCTCTGTCACTGTCTTTCCACCGCTTTGCTAGCTGCAGAGACAAACAAGAGCTAGCCAACACTTTAAAGGCCTCCCCGATGCCCTTCCACCTTGCCCTAGATGCTATGCACTCAGTGAAGTAAAACAGACTAGCAGCCTTCAAGACAGAAAGCCTGTGAAGGGCCCTATGTCACCCTTTCAGACAGACATACACACCTGACTCTCAGGCCGGGCCACCAGTAGGGAGATGTTGGTGTTCTCCTCCTGGCTCAGGATGGCCACTGCTTCCTCTCGGTTTTGGACATCCATTCCATTAATCTGCAGAGGTTCAGGGGACAATCAACAAGAATGCTAGTGGGGGACTCTGGCTGTGCCAAAGACAGGGTCTTGAACTCTGGGGGGGGGGCATAAATTAGCAGAATACATTAGGGGAAAGGATGGCCTGGCCTGTGCAAGAGTATATGTGCTCAGAGAATGGAGGAGTAGAAGTGGAGGGTAAATTGGGGCAGGGAGGTGCTGGCAGGAATATATGGGAGCTACTCAGAGCAGCTGAGCAGAACAGAGATGAGATTTGACCCAGGACATGGTAGGTTCCGGGGTAGAAGGCCAGGTTCTAAGCAGAAAAAAATCTAGGATGGGGTTGAGGAGAGGGCAGGGCAGGCATGGCAGCCTGACTTCTAGTGCTCACCTGGATGATTCTGTCTCCCTCACGGATCCGGCCATCTTTGGCTGCAATGCTGTTGGGATTTACCTGCAGGACACATGCATCTTGGGGACCTGGGCACCTTTGATGCCCTTTTCAGTGTGTGTGTGTGTGTGTGTGTGTGTGTGTAAGTGGGGAGAATAGTGTCAGCTTGGGATGCTCCCAAAGCAAATGCCAGGCTTGCTCACTTTCCTACTTCACTTCAGACTAGCAGCTTCTAAGCTCTAGGAAGCAGGAGTAGGACAATGAGCTGAGGCAATGTACTCTCTCAGCTTGGAAGATACAGGGAGACCAGAAGCAGCTCCCTAGCTTCTATCCAACACTTCAGTGGTTTTGTCTCTATCCCTTGTACCACTATACTCTGTACCTCAAAGTCTTTCTTTTTATTTTTTAGTGCTAAGGAACCTACAGCCTTGTGTATGCTAGGAAAGCACTTTACCACTGAGCTATACCCCCAACTTCACTGAAGCTTTATTTTATTTTTTCCATTTTTGTTGGGTTTTTGCATTTATGTGCACAGTTGAGTGAAGGTACTGGTGGAATCCAGAAGAAGGTATAGGATCCTCTGGAACTGGAGTCAGAGGTAGTTGTGAGACATCCTATGTGAGTTCTGGGAACTGAACTCAGGTCCTCTGAAAAAGTAGTATGAATCATCCTTCTAGAACTCTTCCTACATACATACCCTCTTTTAAAACAATCTCACTATATAGCTCTGATGAACCTCAAGCCTTCTGAGTGCCTCTGAGTTACCCACCCAACTTGTTTGTTTTTTAAATAGGGTCCCATGCAGTTCAGGCTGACTTTGAACTATGTAGCCAAGGGTGACCTTGAAGTCCTAATGCTACAAAGTGCTGAGATTATGGAGACACAGCCACCATACCCAGCTCAGAGGCTTTTCTTTCTTTTTACTGGTGAGGGGGCAGGAACTAGGCACTGGCATGTGGCTGTATGCTTCTTCATAATGAAAATACATCAAGTGTTGAGTGTTCTCTTTCATTTGGAAGAGTAGCTTTAGTAGGATAGTGTAATACATAGACATTTTCCAAAGGGAAGAAAATGGGGAGAGAAGGGGGGAAGGTGGGCCCCATTAAATCCTTGATGTCTGGGCACACACAGGTCAGCAGGACTGTCTCCCTGGATATACTGAAACCATAGCCACCCTGGCCTTGACACCAACAACCTACTGTGACACCTAGGGCATAGTTAGGATCTCTGGGCAGCCCTAAATCCTAGACAGGCTTTGTGGAAAGACCACAGAGCTGGACTAGAATAGCTCTGGGGCTCTGTGTGCCAAAGCCTGCTGCAGCACCTCTCCATACCTCTCCAACGTAGATGCCTAGGTCCTCCTCATCATCTGTGCGATAGCACACCATCAGGCCCAGCTTGTCTTGGTGGCTGTTTTTACACAGCTCCACCTCCTGCCACAAGAGGTAGGGGAGGAAGTAGAGGTATAAAGAACTGAAGTGTATAAGCAAGGATGCCTGCAGCCTTGGCCCAGACCCTTGCCCCTAGCACCCCCTTGCTTTCTGCTTCGGTTACCTGAACTGAGTTTGTTGCCCTTCCCTTTAAGGGTTCCCTTCTCTTACCATCCTAAATGTGCAAGTGTTCAGTGATTTCCCTACCAGGAAACACCCAAGACACAAGATGTACAGAACACACAGGACACAGACATGCGTGGGACACAGAGTCACCAACAGAGACATAAGGAACACACTATCTCACCCACACCCTCCCTGACTCAGGCTGCTCTCTACTAGGAAAGGTCATGAGGCCCAGCCACCAGGGGGCAGCAGGAGCCAAGCCTGGGCAGAGCTGCAGAAAGTGGGCCTGCACAGACTCTTGATGGCTGCAGGTTCCGGCCAGGCAGGCCAGCCACTAGGCTCACCTCATACTCCAGCTCGTCCATTCGCTCTGCCTCCTGCGGGCCGCCCTCCATGAACTCCGCTGGGTCATAATACTCATGGCTGATGGGGGGGCTGCCCAGGAGAAGGGGGGGTCAGATGGGCCATCTGCTTCCTTGGTACCCTAGCCCCAGCTCCAAGCTGGCCAGTCCCAATATAGTAAGCAGAGAACCCTGTTATAGATTTATTTTCTAGAAAAGCTGGCCACTTACTGCCTCTAGAACCCTCCTCTCTGATCAACACAAATGCTCTAGAAGGATTGGGAATGTTCCTCAAATGAGCTCACAGGGGTCCATCCTAAGGACCTCAGTAGGTACACCGAGCTCTCCCCATCCCAACTCCCAGACCAGGAGCTGACTTCTCCAAAGCTCTAAGTGCCCATGTTGCCTCTGGCACTGTACCCATTCATGCAGAACCCTCAGGAGTTATCCAGGTCTTCTGCAAAGCAGCATTCTTCTGTCTTCAGGGAGGGGTTTCCCTCATCCCAAAGATAAGACTGACTGCTCACTGCTCTATGGCCTACCTCTCTGAACAAAAGGGTTCCCAGGACCACCTCCCTACAGCCCCGGTAGGATTAGCAGAATGAGTCAGTGCTGCTCACATGGTCACAGCCACCAGGCCAGGATGAAAGGCCCTTCTTAGAGGGACATAGAAACCGAAGGGATGGAGGAAGTTCAGAGTAAGTGGAAGAATGGGAAAGACAAGGGATGCAAGAAGATTCAAGGAGAGATGCTTGTGAGGAGGCAGAGACAATGGCAGCAGAAGAGGAAAGAAGATGAAGGAACAGCCAGGTCCAAGGCACATAGGCTTCCTCTCAGCCTTTCTGCCAGCTGGTGCCAAGCCTGAGGCCAGAGGCCTGGAGGTTCTGAGCCTCAGTGCCATGGTCAGCTCTAGTGGTCAAGCCTGCTTCTTGCCCAAGAGTGGCAACTGAGTTGTGTCTCCCCACCATGGCTAGAGCTGCAGCAAGCCACCTGTGGGTCACATGGGGACAGCTGCCCAGGTGGCATGTCCTCTCTGGAGGCAGGGCCCAGGCCCTCCTGAGGGCAACTCACAGCTCAGAGAGGACGTACGGCTCCAAGATGCCCATGGGTGGGGTGGGTGGGCGCAGCTTGCCCAACGCCATGATATGCTCGAAGGTGATGTCGGTCTGAGTGCCACTGTCCACCAGCTGAAGATCATGGCAGGAGCTGTCCCCCCGCAGACGGGGGCTGCGTCTCAGCACCTGGATCACCAGGGGTTCCTTGGAGGCACGCAGGGCCTCTAGGGTTTGCTCCTGAGACAGCTTGGAGAGCTCCTTCCCGTTCACCTGTGGCAGAGATATGCCTCTGTGAGAACCCTCAAGAGCCGGCTTCTCCCCTCTGGAAGTGAAGTCCAGCAGGATCCTGAGCTACTAACCAGCACCCAGACCTGTTCAACCAAGAAATGTGCTCTCCACCCACAGCCCTGGCTACCCCTAGTACCCTCCTTCCCAGGTAGACCCCATTTGTCAGCCTTCAACCCAGAGTTCTGTGTGTTGCTGAAATTCCCTCAAAGCCAGGTAACTGAGTATCTGTACAGGGTGTGAAAGTTCTGTAATCACCTTGAAACATCTGCAGTCCCTCCTCCACCAGGAACCATCCAGAGCTCCTTGACACCCCCCCCCCCAGGATCTTCCTCTCTTCTGGCAGCACTGAGGCCAGAGACAACTAGAAGACTGCAGAGTTCCTTGATAATAACTGAGACAAACTAGCCAGCCTCAGTGACTGTCAATTTGTACCACCCAACACTGGGGCCAGAGGATGGCTGAGTTGAACAAAGCAACAAACATAGGGAAGGAGTAATGGAGAAAACAGTAAAATGTACCAGGCTGTTCCTTTTGATGACAACTGACTTGCTGAAGAGGAGAAGGTCTCTTGACACTAAAAAGGTCTGGAATTGCAAAGTGTCCTTTAAAAGGTGCCAAATGGTGGCTAACACAATTTTGAGGGCACTTGCTATACACCAGGTTGCAGGCAGGATCCCTTAATGTGAGTGGTCACCAAATCCATAGCCCTGACAACTTAAGGGAGACACAGGTATTGCCTCTGTTGAGCAGATGAGAAAGGTGAGGCTTAGTCAGGTGAACAAATTGAGAGTCAAGTAGAACCAGCACAGTGGCCAGAGAGCCTATACAGGGAGGGTGCCTAAGGAAGGAGGAGGACTGGGGAGAGCAGAATGATGGGGGTGGGGGGTGTCTTTCAGACAGAAGCAGGCTGAGACCCTGGGTGAGAAAGGAAAAAGCCCATTACTGAGTGGGCAAGCAGGCAGGCAGCCTCAGCTGGATGACAAGCAAGTGCCCCTTGGCAAAAGGCTGGCCTCAGCAGTTTGCTTTACTCCTTAGGTCTTCCTTGGAAATTGACAAAAAAAAAAAAGAAAGAAAAGAAAGAAAAGAAAGAAAAAAGAAAGAAAAAAAGAAAAGAAAAAAGAAAGGACATAACAAACAGATGCCACCAGAATTCAGGGTACTTGTCAAACTCTAGCAAAAAAGCAGGAAGCAGTTTCTAGAGATGGCAGTTGCTGAAAAACTTTCTGAACTGACCAAGAGCACACCCATTGGTCCCCACTAGGATGAGCATGGAGCCAGAAATCATCCCCACCTAGAAGGGAGGTAGGTAGTATCCTTGAGTTGGTGCAAAAAAAGTGATGAGCCAAAAACAGAGGTGACACTTGGGAGGATCACTGTAAATTTGAGGGGTGGGGAAGAGCTGGGTATGGTGGCTTGTGCCTTTACCTCAGAAAGAGTTCAAAGACATCCTTAGCTACATAACAAACCAGCATAGGTTACAAGAAAACCTGTCAGACATAGAAAAAAGAAGGAAGAAAGAAAAAGCAAGTAAGAAGGCTAGTTTTCTTAGGACACAGAACAAAGAAGAAAGCACTTGGAAAGGATTAGAGATGACCCCCTTGCTATGACTGGCTACATGCAATTGAAGAAAATGCAGTTAGTCCTCTGCTTTGCCCCAACATCTGCAAAGATCCTGTGTCGTGCACGCACAGCATCAGCACCTGCCTGTTTCTTCTTTCTTCTGCCCTTTTAACCCTGTAACACTAGATTAGGGATAAAGAGGATAAAGAAGAAAGGAAAGAGATCCCTAAATAAAGTCAGAGTCCAGAAAGTGGGCAACATTATCATTAAACTACTTCCTGCTAATTGAGGGCATCAAGTTCCTTAGGACAAGTTTGATCTTTACCATCAGGATATCTAATTTCTTCTTGTTTCTTCTTTACTTAACAAATCAGGACCACCAACAACCAACCAACAACCCACCTATCAAGGATTTAACATTTATATACCCTCTGAAAAATTCTCAGAATTCCAAATGTCACACAATTGCAGAAACTATCTGCAGCTGGCAAAACCATGTCCCAGGAGGCAAATTGTAGTCAGCTGCTGTGGACAACCTGAAGCAGCCCCACTGCTGCAAGTTCCTTTAATACCCTTCGCTTGCTCCAGGAATCTGTGTCATTGACTCTGTGCCACCTGACCTCCAACCCCCAAAGACAGGTAGGGTCAGGCTTCGAACAGTCCAGGGCACAGGCAACACCCTACATCTGGGTTCAAGAAAACAAGTTCTTACTATATCCCCCATTTCTGTTTTAAGCCATTAATTATGCTGTGTGTATTGAGAAATTAGAAACAGAAGAAATTATCTTGGGTAATTTCCTTTGGACCTATATACATTGGTCCAGTGGCAACCCTTGTCTCATCACCTGCACACCCCTGGAAACCTAGGCCTTCTTTCTGGTTTATATTTAGAAAAACTACTGCTTTTTAAAAATGCCTTGTTCATAATTCTGATGTAAATGACCAAATTCCCCACAAAGCACTGTGTATTTTGAGATCTGAAACCTTTAGCAGCTTGGTCACAGTCTCTTCACAAATGACTGTATTTCCTGAATTGATATTGGAGACCTATAGCTATAGCTTGACCTATATTAGCATGGTACAATAGAACCAATATCGGTCATATCCCTTATCCACTTGTCCATAGAGTGTGCTCACTCCTTGAACGATCTAATAACTTTTTTACATTCAGTATTTACATTTTCAGATGTCAAGATCTTTATCAACACCTGTCTTGAATCAGGGTCTGATACAGCTGAGGCTAATCTTTGTTTTGTTTTGTTTTTTAAAAAAAAGTGAGTGAAGGCTTCTCCAAGCCTTGTATAATCTTTGTAAAAGAGGTGGATCCCCATCCCTCAACTTTGTCCCAAGCTTGTAAAGCCACTAATCAACATTGTTCTATAGTAGCGCCATCAAATTGAATCTGTTCTGTTATTGTATATCAGAGTACTGCCCTTCACATAGCAACTAATCTTTTACTATATTCATTCCCCTTGCTCTATTTCACTCTTCAACATTCAAGGCTTCTTCCCTGTGCTATTTCATGATGTCTTTGTAGATAAGTTTGTTTCCTCTGTCTCCTTTTTCCCATGAACTTCTTGTTGTTGAAGTTGTTTCTGTTTTGAGACAGAGTTTCTCTGTGTAGCCCTGGCTATCTTGGAACTCACTCTGTAGGCTGGCCTTGAACTCACAGAGATCTGTCTGCCTCTGCTTCCCAAGTGTTGGGATTAAAGGTATGTTGCACCATGCCTGGATTGTTTTTGAGTACCCCAAATTTTCATGTTCTAAAATGCAATTTATTAAAACCTCCATGTTTGTTGTGGATGATACCTATAATTCCAGCATTTGGGAAGTGAAAGCATGAAGACCAAGAGTTGAATGTCAACCTGGGCTACATGATACATGTCGCCCTCAAAAAACAAAAACAAAACAACAACAAAAACAAAAAACAAAAAACAAAAAAAACACAAAGCTCAAAACAACAAAATTTCCACTTTTCCTCTTTATCTGAAGATACACCAGTCTATGTGGAACATTTTAAAACTATAGAAAATCAAAATTGCTTGTGATCTCAGGGATGTATGTTATGCTGTGGCCCTGCAGGCATACTCGCAGTCTTTTCTTTATGTGTTTATGAGGTAGTGGTAGGCCCTTCAAACCTTACTGGCCTAGATCCTACTATATAGCAAGAAGACCATTTCCAGTTTTTTGATATAAAGAATATAGCAAAGA
Source organism: Grammomys surdaster (assembly GCF_004785775.1). Classification (NCBI taxonomy): domain Eukaryota; kingdom Metazoa; phylum Chordata; class Mammalia; order Rodentia; family Muridae; genus Grammomys; species Grammomys surdaster. The sequence continues at coordinate 388,741 of NW_021620071.1, read as the reverse complement.
TCTATTTGGAGGTATTTTTTGTGTATCTGTGTAATCTATAGTTATCCCACTAGATAGGTCTTTCTTGAAGTAGAATTATTGAAATGTCTTCAAGGGAAACAGCTTCTTTCAGGAAAAACATTTTCTAGAAAAGTATTTTTTAAAAATAATTAGATGAGCCAGGCGGTGGTGGCGCACGCCTTTAATCCCAGCACTTGGGAGGCAGAGGCAGGTGGATTTCTGAGTTCGAGGCCAGCCTGGTCTACAGAGTGAGTTCTAGGACAGCCAAGGCTATACAAAGAAACCCTGTCTCGAAAAAGAAAAAAATCATATGGAGCTGGGTCTGGTGGCACAGAGCACTCAGGAGACAGAGGAATCAGGACTTTAAGGTTACCCTCCTCTATATGGGGAATTAGAGATTAGTCTGGGATACATCAGATCCTGACTCAAAAAAGAGGTTGGGGAGGAGAAGATAGAGAGGAAGAGAGGGAAGGATCAGAAAAAGCACTACATCCACTACTGTAGAAGTCATAGTTAGCAGGCAGGCTAGGGAAGGGGCTATGCACAGGACACCAGCCGGACATCAGCCAAGACGTGTTGGGAAAGGCCTTTGACAAGGATATGAGGAATGGTCTTCACAGCAGTGGCTAGAACCAGCTGTTAAAAGCAGACATTAATATCGGCATTGTGACTGAGAAATTTGCAACTGAATGAATGGAATTAAAAACAAAAGCAATAAAGACTAAAACCTTCTAGCAATTGCTTTCCTACACTTTGCTGTCATCTGTATGCTTGGCATTATTTCCATTCTGTGTCTGGAAGTAAACATTTGATGGTGTGTGGCTGTACATTTCTTCACCCTGCTCAGTGGTACCTCATAGTAGTGGCTTGAAATGAGCTATAGTAGAGGATACACCACGGAAATCAGCTAGTATTCCAGCTCACTACTTAGTTTTGTTTTGTAACATCTGCTAGCTCATCATTAGTCAAGTGGAAACAAAGAAGCAGATGTCAGAGATGATCTGGGGATTTCTGTGTGGAAGAAGTTACCCTGAAAATCCTAGGGCAGGAAGACAAGCACAGGGTAAGATGTTCAGGTAACACAGAACTGCAGGAATGCCTTTCTCCCTGGAATCATTAAGTTACCCAGCAGCAGTGTTACTATGGAAACCAGACCCAGGCACCAGGAAGAGCTTACAGGGCAGGCATGTGGGGGCTGGGAACACGCAGTCTTAGCACCTTAGAAAAGGAGTCATCAGAGAAACAGGCTAAAGGGCTCTCCTGGCCCAAGTGGTGGCCATACCCATTGGACTCTTCTCCCCTTTCTTTTTCAGGTCATGGTGATTCTTTTCTTTCTTTCTCTTTCTTTCTCTCTTTCTTTCTCTCTTTCTTTCTTTCTTTCTTTCTTTCTCTCTCTCTCTCTCTTTCTCTCTCTCTTTCTTTCTTTCTTTCTTTCTTTCTTTCTTTCTTTCTTTCTTTTTTTTGGTTTTTTCAAGACAGGGTTTCTCTGTGTAGTCCTGGCTGTCCTGGAACTCACTCTTTAGACCAGGCTGGCCTAGAACTCAGCAATCCGCCTGCTTCTGCCTCCCAAGTGCTGGGGGTCATAGTGATTCTTAAGAACTAGTGATGGTAGATAGGAGATAGGAGAAAGGAAGAAGTTCTTCTGGAGTAAGCAGGTAAAGGCTCCTAAATAAGAGAGAAATATATGAGACACTGTGCAAAGTAGTGTAGGGCCAGATACATGGCCAGAGATGACAGCAGCTCTTATCCTGCATGGATTTCTGCCTGGTCCCCAACTGTTATGAGGCATGTATGATCTTCAGAGTACTATTCTGTACAAAGTATTCAGGGCTAGGAGTGTAGCTTACTTAACATGCCATAAGGCCCTGGGTTCCATTTCAGGGCTGGAACGCAAAAATGGTACAGAAATCCAGTTGTGCTTTCAACAGCAGCCCATTTGGCCTCACAGGCAACAGTATCCATGTAGTAGTTTAAATAGGTGGGACCCATAGGCTCATGTGCTTGAATGCTTGGCTCACAGGGAGTGGCACTATTAGGGGGTGTGACCTTGTTAGAGTAAGTGTGGCCTTGTGGAAGGAAGCATGTCACTGCAGGTGGAGGCTCTGAGGTCTCAGATGCTCAAAGTCGGCCTAGCGGGGAAGTCTCCTGCTGCCTGCAGATCAAGATGTAGATCAGCTCCTTCTCCAGCACCATATCTGCCTCCCTGTCACTACATTTCTTGCCATGACAATAATGGACTAAACCTCTGAACTGTAAGCCAATCCAAAAATTAAATGTTTTCCTTCTAAGAGTTTCTGTGGTCATGGTGTCTCTTCACAGCAATAGAAATCCAAACTAAGACAGTCCAAATGCTGGAACTCGGCTATAAGACACTCAGGATGCCCTCTGCACTCACATATCTCTTGCTATCACCCAATACAAGCTTCACCAAACAAATCAAAATAGACCAGAGATATAATTGGGGCAAGGTGAACACCCTGCCTTGGGGATAAGTAAACAGTGTATATGGGGTGTAGGAAAAAGAGGGCACTCCAAAGATGAAAACGGGGATGTGGGGGACAGCAATAGAGACAAGAGGCTGCATAAGACACAGCAATAAGAAAACAAAACTCAGTAGCTACTTAGCAAAGGACATCAAAGGGCAGCAAAGCTATTCAGGAAAAGGCAGGCCCAAACCAGTCCAGTACTAGATGAGAAGGATACCTGTTAGGATGTTAGGATCTTAGGATCCTTGGGACAAGGACACAGAACCATCAAGAGCATGTATGTATTCCACTTTCTAGACTAAAGCATGTGTGATCTAGACTAAGGATTTATATCCTGGTCACAGGAGTCAAACAAGTTGGTCATTGGCAGAAGAGGCACAGTACACAGACAGGAATTGTGCAATTTATGGAAGAGCATGTATTTCTTTTTGCAGGGGAGTTAAGACATAATCTCACTAAATTACTTAGGCTAGTCTTTTAACTCTGTAGCAGAGGCTAGCCTAGAAATGTTTTTCATCTTCCTGCCTCTACCAAGTTCTACGGTTATAGGTACATACCACTATCTGATTCATACCTAACTTTTTAAAGGTATCAGCAATAGAAAACCTACATTAAAATCACTTACACAGAATCCCTCTTCAACACCTGCTTGTCACTTCTTGCCTCTCATTCTGTAATATCATGCAAGCTCAGGAAGTAATGTTCCATTGTTAAAACAGCTAACCTGTCTGTCACCCAAACTGCTATGGGATCTTCACTATGTCCTAGAAACAGGAAGACAAGTGAGTTGAATGGACACCTGATAGAGCACAGTAAAGAACCTGTCCAAAATTATGCAAGATAAAGGCCTACAACACAACATGCCTCACTGGGATGGGCCACAAAGGCTAGGGAGATTGCTCAGTCTGAAAGTGCTTGCCACATACATTTGAGGGCCTCTAGCTCAATCACTAGAATACTGTGCTGCTAATTTTATGTCAACATGATGGAAGCTAGAATTATTTATCAGATTGGTCTTTGGGCAAGCCTGTGACACATTTTTTTTTCATTTATGATTGATGCAGGTGGGCCCATCTCATAGGGGACAATGCCACCCCTAGGCTGGTAGTTCTTGGTATGACAAGAAAGTAGATTAAGAAAGCTATGGGAGGCTTGATGGTGGTGGCACATGCCTTTAATCCCAGCATTTGGAGGGCAGAAGCAGAGAGATCTCTGAGTTCAAGGCCTGCCTGGTCTTGAACAGAGTGAGTTCCAGGATAGCCAGGGCTACACAGAGAAACCCTGTCTTAAACAAACAAAAGAGAAAAGCATGAGAAACAAGACAGTAAGCAGCACCCCTTCATGGACTCTGCTTCAGTTCCTGCCTCCAGGTTCCTATCCTGACTTTCTTTGATGATAGACTGTGATATGAAAGTTAAAGTTGAAATAAACCATTTTCCTTTTTATCACGGCAATAAAAACCCTAAGAAAAACACATTTTAAGAAAAATGTGGAGCTGGAGAGATGGCTCAGTGGTTAAGAGCACTGACTGCTCTGCCAGAGATCCTGAGTTCAATTCCCAGCAACCACATGGTGGTTCACAACCATCTGTAATGGGATCGGATGCACTCTTCTAGTGTGTGTCTGAAGACAGCTGCACTGTAGTTATAAATTAAAAAAAATCTTAAAAAAAAAGAGAAAGAAAAATGTGGGCACTTCAGAGGAAGAGGCAAGTTGCCTGCTGTAAGTTGAAGGTCACTCTGGTCTATGTATCTCAAGTGCCAGGGCTATATAGCGAGGCTGACTCAGAGGGAGTGGTGGTGGACAGAGACAGACATACAGAGACAAAGAAAGAGAAAGAAGAAAAATACTGGAGAGTGTACACTTGTAATCCCAGAGCTGAGGAGATGAGACAGGAGGCTGGCCTGGGATTCACTGGCCAGCGGCCAGCATAGCTAAATCAACAGTTGAATATCAAGCCAGATACAACCCTGTCTCAAAAACCAAGGTGGAAGACTAGAGAGATGGCTCTGTAGTTATGAACTTACTGAAAACAAAACAAAAACAAACAAAAAAAGAACACTGACCGGGCAGTGGTGGCGCATGCCTTTGATCCCAGCACTTGGAAGGCAGAGGCAGTCGGATTTCTGAGTTTGAGGCCAGCCTGGTCTACAGAGTGAGTTCCAGGACAACCAGGGCTACACAGAGAAACCTGAAACCTTGTCTCAAAAAAACTTAAAAAAAAACTGCTCTTCCAAGAGGACCTGGATTCAATTTTCAGTACCTACATGGAAGTTGACAGCCATCTGAAATTCCTGTCCCAGGGGATTCAACACCCACTTCTGGCGTCCACAGACACTGTATACATGTGGTATACAGATATAGATGTAGACAACACACTCACACAAATAAATAAAATTTGAAACAAAATAAAAAAAAAAAAACAAGGTGGAAGGCCAGACACATTGACACATTCCTATAACCCCAGTAATGGGAGGTAGAAGCCAAAACATCAAGAGTTTAAGGTTGTCTTTAGTGATATAGAGTCCAGCTTGAGGTACATGAGACCTTTTGACAGAGATGGGGGGGGGGGGAGAAGAGGAGAAGGAAGAGGAAGAGGAGGAGGAAGAGGAGGAGGAAGAGAATTTCACACACACAGGATGAAGGAAAGCTAGGGAGATGGTTCTGAGATCAAATGACCAGCACCCATGTAAAATCTGGCGGTGATAGTATATGCCTGTAGCCCCAGAACTGGGAGAATAAGGGAGGCAGATCCTGGAAGCTCATTGGCTGGTTCACTGATAGTTGATGAGTGACAGAAAAATTACATCTGGCATCCTTCTCTGGCCTCTACATACATGCAAATAGACACAAACACCAGTACATACATGTATGTGTAACACACACACACTGCTTATACCACAAAAAAATTACAAATTAAAAAAAGTGGAGGCTGGGGGATGGCTCATTAGGTGTAATGGGTAGTTTTTATTGTTAACTTGACTACATCTGGATAGATCATTTGACATGAAGACTCATCCTAAACCTGGACCACACCTTCTGGTGACAGCCCACATAAAAAGACACAAACAAAGGAGGTTTCCTCCTTGCTGCCTGATTGCGCTAAGATTCATTGGCAAGTTTATCTATCCTGATGGAGAGACACTCCTTTGCTGGCATTATGGCCTACTTTTTCAAAAGTCCAATATGGACTGAAGACCAGCAGCTCTCTAGGACTTCCTTGAGACAACCATCACCACAGAGAGAAGAGAGAGAGGAGGGGGAGGGGGAGGGGGAGAGGGGGGAGAG
>NW_021620071.1:364093-382567 GCF_004785775.1 Grammomys surdaster | reverse complement strand
GAGGGAGGGAGGGAGGGAGGGAGGGAGGGAGGGAGAGAGAGAGAGAGAGAGAGAGAGAGAGAGGAAGGAAGGAAGGAAGGAAGGAAGATAGATATGAGGGGGAAACAAAGTGTTAAAGAAGAGGGCAGTAGCACACAAAGACGTAAGCAGAATGGTATAGTTGTTAGAGGGGTATAACAAAGAGGCCAGGAAGATGGGGAGAATGTGAAGAAAAAACAATCAAAAACATTGAATTGTTTGAAAATTCTGTAATGAAAGCTAATACTATATGTGCTAATTTAAAAAAAAAATTAAAGAAATTGCCTCTGAGCCAGGTATGGTGATTCAAACCACTAAATGCCAGTACTTAGGAAGTATGAGCAAGAGAATCAAGAGTTCAAACCTAGCTGGGCAGTCATGGCCCACACTTTTTAAACTCAGCATTTAAGGCTAAAATAGTGACTTTGATGGCAGTCTGAAATACATGAGATTCTGTCTCAAAGAAAAAAAATCAAACACCAAAAAGTTTCTGGACTGGGAGTGTAGTTTAGCGACAGGGCAATTGCCTACTAGCATCTCCATTACTGGGGGATGTGGGGGATTAAAGAAGTATTTCCTTCATTAAATGCCTGCCTCTCCTTTGGAACAATGTTAAAGGAATCTACTTTGTTTCCAGTAATAGAAAAGTTGCACTTGCTAAAGGAAACTATTGTCAGAAAACAAAATTGTTTCCTTTATCAAGTACAATCTACCTACTTTATAACAATCCAGAAGAATACTTTATCTCCCAACACTTCCTATACTTCTAAACCCACTCCAGCTACCAATACAATTCATTGCTGGTATTTCCCAAGGCCTGTCTGTGTTGGCCTTCGTCTACACTGGCCATAGATTTTGCTGAGTGTTTTCGTCAAATGCGAGTCTCAAAGTTGTTCACACCAGTTGCTCCTTCATCCTACACTAGCACCATTGCTTTGTGCACGGTCATAACATCTTTTCTAAAACAAAAGAACTCAAAGCAATACACAGAGGATACAGAACATCTTAAGATCTATACTTAAGTCCCCAGCAACTGACACTCAGAAACACCACTCCCTGGCCTAAGACTAGTTCCTTTAGATGACAGACTCTTCAAGTCTATTCATTTCCTAATTTGTTGCTGATTTTGGAACCCTTGGCTGGGACAGGAATTCCAAGCACAGCGGCTACCTCAAGACATCATGGCACTAGACACTCCTCATTCCAATCTGATTTAGTATCCTTTCCAAACACACAGTCAATAGGATTTTACCTCAAAGTATAAAATAGTCAACCTTCTGTAAAGTAATTAGAAAGGCCTTTGAGTAAAGGCAACTATTATTCAAATTTAATTGCAAGGATATTTGCATCAGTGCTATTATTATGGTAGAACATACCTAACACAAAATTAAGTACTTTTTACATATACAACCAAGCTGAACATAGTGGCACATGCATTTAGTTTAAGCATTTGGAAGGCAGAGACAGGGGATCTCTGTAAGTCCAAAGACAGCCTGATTTACATAGTGAGTACCAGGCTAGCCAGAAGTACACAGTGAGACCCTGCCTCAAAAAATTATAAAAACAAGTTTTAATCTAAGAAGGTTTTTTTGTTGTTGTTGTTGTTGTTTGGTTTTTGGGTTTTGGTTTTTTGTTTTGTTTTGGTTTTTTGGTTTTTTGTTTGTTTTGGTTTGGTTTGGTTTTGGTTTTTCGAGACAGGGTTTCTCTGTGTAGCCCTGGCTGTCCTGGAACTCACTCTGTAGACCAGGCTGGCCTTGAACTCAGAAATCCACCTGCCTCTGCCTCCTAAGTGCTGGGATTAAAGGTGTGCGCCACCACTGCCCGGCAAAGAAGTTATTTTTTATTTAAATACACAATCAAGAAATGTTTAGAAAATCTATAATGCTATACAGCCAGCTGCACAACGCAATACTATTATTTTATTTTACATTTAAATTACCTAGAGCATTTTTTTTAAATTTTCAGACAGGGTCTCAGTAGTCCAGGCTAGACTTGAACCCTTGAACTTGCCTCCTGTCTCCACCTTCCCAATGATGAGATTATAAGTGGGTGGCTACTTTGTAAATAGAGGATAAGTAAGGAAAGTTGGGTCCTAGATGTACCAATTCCAGTGTCCTGTCAGAGGCACCCAGACTGGGCATCTTGTGAAGAGAATAGCCCATAGTCCCAGGGGCAAAGTGATTCCTGGTAGCAGCCTGGAAACTCCCCTGGAAGATGAGGAGTTCTGCTCCCACCCTAGACTAAAAAAGTTGAAAAGCAAGGCAAAGACCAGTGGCAGCTGCTTCTCTGTGGGGCAGAGGGCTTGGAACACAGTGCCTGATCCCCATGCTCAAGAGAATAATTTGGCCAGGCAGTGGTGGCCCACACCTTTAATCCCAGGAATCCAAGATAGAGGCAGGAAGATCTCTAAGTTTGAGGTCTACAGAGTGAGTTCCAAAACAGCCAAAGGGAAACCATGTTTCAAAAAAAACAGTACAATTGGAAAGTGATGGGACAGGGCAGACAGTTATATCTACACTACATGGCAAATGGACATATGACTCTAAGTCAGCTGGGGTTCCCTGAGTACATAGGGCCAACAGATGAATATGTTGTGATCCATGTAAAGTAGGTTATTATTCTACCACAAAATGGAAAATGAACTGCTGAGATGTGCCCAAACATAGACGGACCTTAAAAATGGTTTATATTAAGCAAAAGAAAGCAAACACAAAAGGCACATATTGTATGGCATTCCATTGAAATGGAACATCTTCATCAGTCAAATCCATGGGGACAGAAAACAGTGTAATGGTTGCCAAGAGCTGAAGGAAGGTAAGTGAGGAGTGGCAGTTTAATGGGTCTGTTTTCTTTGGAGGTAATGAACAAGCTCTGGAATGACAGTGCTAGTGGTTGAACATTGTGAATAGATGAAAAGTCACTAATAGCACATTTTACATTATGTGTATTTTACCACAATAAAAGTGAAAGCTATTGCTGATATTCACAGAGACCAGGGATGTTCTTACAAAAGAAAGGAAAGCTGAGGGACACTCCAGGGTTGAGGCTTAACTGGAAATGGAAATTCTTGCTTCCTTTTCAGACAGGATCTTGCCTACCACATATTTTCTCTGTAGCGGATATTATCTTTAAACTCCTGTTCCTCTTTCCTTTGCCATCTAAGTACTGAGATTACAGGCTGGTTCACTGCATAGGGCTAAGTGTGTTTCCTTCGTTGCAGCTTGAAAGTCCTGAGACCCACAAGTGTCTCCAATGCCCCGTTACACCTACAGTTATAAAACAAGAGCCAGCAACTTGAGTATCATGTAAGCATTGTTGCAGGGGTTTGATTTTTGAGACAGGGTCTCACTCTATATACACCTCTGGCTGTCCTGGAATTTACTATGCAGACCAGGCTGGCCAAAACCTCAAGAGTGCTAGGATTAAAGGCCAGCATCACTACATCCAGTTGTTGCCAAATTTAATTACGAATGGTTCTTGATTTGAGATCATAAGGAGGCGGCCATGAAAAGGAAAAAAGAATGGAGTCCTTTGAAATTGACTTGTTGGAAAGAGAATAGAACTCTAAAGTCATCAAGAGAGAGAACCAAGGACAAGAAATCAGACTTGGAAGGGGACAAGATAGATGGAGAAGAAACTAACCTGAGTGAGACAGACCATAAAGCTCAGTCTGAGTAGGCACAACCTTCTTTGTAAGCTTTTGCAGGTGGATGAGGACAACTCAGGACGCCTGCTCCCTTTGGTTTTTAGTGTTTTGTTTTTTGGGGTTTTTTTGTTTTGTTTTTTTGGTGGGGGTGGAAGATTTGTGGGGTGGGGATTGATGCTGTTAATGACTACTGAAGGAAAAAAATTCCTAAAGCCAGAGGTGGAGAATTACTAGGAACCAAGACCTTGAGAAGGTGGGGCCACACTGCAGGACAGATAAGCGGGGGGGAGGGGGGGGGTGCTAGAGGAGTACTCGCCCCGCCTTCTGAATCCGGAGCTGCAGACAAAGGGAGCCTGGCTGCGGTGGTGGCAGCAGCGGTGGCAGGCAGGCAGGCAGGCAGGCACAGGGAGGCCCCCAGCACCGGTCATTCACCAGAGAGTAAGGCCCTATTGGCCTGGCCTCGTTGCGCATTGGGCTGGGCTGTCTTCCTACTAGTGCGGGGTCTCCAGAAACACAAGGGAGAGGTGGGGCCAAAAGAGGTTGGGATATCCTGCAAGGTCTGAGACTTCCTATATTGGTTTAAGAAATGGTCCTTTGCATTCTCATGAATAAGGCAAGGGGTAGCTGGTGAAAGTACATCATTTCTAGGGAACCCAAGTACCACAATCAGTCTACCCTCCTCATTCTTCAGATGAGAACTCTGAGGCTGGGGAAAGAAAAAAAAAAAACAGAAGTTACCCTCCAGTTTCTACGGACTATCAATCAGTTCTGCTTTCTGGAGTTCTGGAGTATGCTGGAGATACCTTGGAAGCAGCTTCCTAGGCTCAGACATGTTACTGGGACATCGAAGTGAGCAGATCAACAGAGTGGGGAAAAAAAAGCCCAAGGAAACACAGCAGGTCTTCAACATTCTGAGTTTATCCCTGACAGTGGCCCAGCAGAAGTTCCCATTTATGTTTTTCCAACTTGGATTTTGAAAACTGTCAACTTCCAAGAATAAACATCTGCATGTTTCCTTTACCCAGATCTTCCCAGAATGCACACCTGCTCTCACATATTTTAAGAAGCTTTGAAAACCCCAAACTACCACTCCATTCACCTTATCATATAATTTACCACAAATTCCACCTGGCACTTCTGAATCTCCAATTGTACCATGATACCCTTATAGTTTTTTCTCTAATCATGAATCAAATTAAGGAGCATATATCACTTTTGACCCTTATCTATGTTAGTCAAAAACAACCTATCCAGTTTTTCTTTTTTACCTTTCATAATATGGGGCTCTTGGCAGAGTCCTTATAGAAAAATATCCCAAAATCTACACTTGCTGACTTGTTCTCTGTGATGAGACTCAAGTTAATCATTTTGGCAAGAACACCAGCCATGTGTTCACAATGTCCTCACTTCTACCCAACTGTATTCCAAGGCTGGAGATGCCCAACTTCATTAGTCAAAGTAGCCACAGCAGATCTCTCTTATAAGGTACACTTTGTGACAGGGTCTTGCTATAAAGCCCAGGCTACCCAGCCTCTTGCCTCTGCTTCCCTAATCTTGGGATTATATGTGTACCACTATGCACTTTCTTTCTTATTCACAGTACAGAAGCTGACCCTTGCCTAAGTGAATTATTTCACTGGCAGCTATGAAATGCATTAATTTCTAGTACAGACAGAGCACACATTCCACCCACATCTGCCAACCTGGGAAAGGGTGTTGGCTGCTCGCCACTCCCAATCTCTCTGTACCCACCCTTTCTATCTCTCCAGGGCAGGAAGCACCTGCAAGACCTTTCTGAGTAGCTGGGGAAGTGGTAACTTGAGTTGCCTGTATGGTCCAAAGGAATGTGGGTGGTGGAAAGAGAGCCAGCTGCACATGGCACAGAAGAATAGATTGTGCCTCTTAAGGCCTGGTTTTGTGATTTAATAGGTCTGTGGTGAGGTCTTACCACTTTCTCCTGATACTGACAAAACTTGAGGCTTTCACTGACCTTCTCCAAATTCCTATCTGGAGGCCTAACATCATCAGGAAAGTAACTTCGCTCCCAGTTTGTGAGAAGAAATGAAGACTCCAGAAACAAAGTAACTTCACTCGCAGTTTGTGAGAAGAAATGAAGACTCCAGAAACAGCCGGTCCCCATCCCACTCACCCCCACCTCCCTTAATCTGGATTTACATTTGAACAAGGATCTCCCTCTGGTGGGGGTGGAATCTGGCCTGGGGCCTCAGAGGGGATAAACCTGGAGTGGAGAGGGTCATGCACTGAGAAACAGAGACATATAAGACTCCTCCACAAAAACTCCTTTAGCGACTAGACCAGGCTCCAGCACTTTTCTTCTCCAAAGCAGCAGTGTGGGTAATGCTGGCTCAGAGTTGGCTGAGTTTCCCCCACTCCCTGCCTTTTCAGAGGCCAGCTGCCCCTCCACAACTTTGTAGTCCTGCCTGAGAAAGAGACAGGAAGAAGGAATGTCCTACAAGGTCAATAGCCAACTTCCTGAAACCATACCCTTTGTGTGTGTTTGTTCAGTTTTCTTGTGCACAATAAATATTAGTGGCAGAGAGCCAAAGTTCCCACCACCTGCCAGCCTGGCAAACTGAGGACAAGGTCCACAGCTAGTCATAACCAGAATGTTATCTGTTCCAAGCACTAGTGAAGATCAGACAGAATGCATTATGAGAAGGAAGTATTTTGGCATCTAGTCCTGCAACTTCTTAGCCTGTTCCTTCTGTGGAAAAAGACAAAATTATGTTGTCTCTGTTCCTCTCCTAACTCACCCTGCATGCTATATGTCCTCACAATTTTGGAGCCCTTTTCTGTCTTTTTTCACCCTCCCTTTTCTTTCTCACTAGAGAAACTCTCAGAATAAGGTAAGATAGTCTTCTGCCACTGGATGTTACACAGGTTTTATGTCTAAGGATCAACTGAATGGGCTGCAGCAACAATGATTTACTTCTACCTCTGCTATTCCAGGGACCCAATGTTGACCATGAAGGAGATATACACAAGGTGCTTCCATCAGCTTAGCCACTATAAACAAATATTTTCACTCATACATACCAGAAATTGAGGCACAGAGCCATACAGGGACTTGCCCACAGGTAAGAACTGGAGTCAGAACTACTCTTACCTACTACCACATCAACCTGAATTAGATCATGGAAATACTCCCACAGGTCACAGGGTTGAACAGAAACACATCTATTCTATGTAAACACAAAATTCTTAGTTTTGAAGTTTACTGTGGTATGATTACCATATGGTAACTGCGTGTATTTGGGATGTGAAATGAAACAGGTTTTGTATATTACATCTACATACCTACAACTGCAAATGTGTTTCTGTCACAATTTATTTCAATGGATGATCTGTGCCTCTCCCAGGAACCTATATGGTTAAAAAAAGAAACAAAAAACCACCCCTGAAAGCTATCCTTTGATCCCCACACATGTATCCTCACATACACAATATACATATTTTGTATAGTGTGACCAAAAGTTTGAGGCCAAGCCGGGCGGTGGTGGCGCACGCCTTTAACCCAGCACTTGGGAGGCAGAGGCAGGCAGATTTCTGAGTTCAAGAGTTCGAGGCTAGCCTGGTCTACAGAGTGAGTTCCAGGACAGCCAGGGCTACACAGAGAAACCCTGTCTCGAAAAACCAAAACCAAAAAAAAAAAAAAAACAACTTTGAGGCCTCTACTTCATAAATGATCCTGTATAACAACAACAACAATAATAATAATAATAATAATAATGCCAAGGGATGGAGAAATGTTTTAGCAGTTCAAAGTACTTGTCGCTCTTCCAGAGAACCCAAATTTGACTCTTAGCACCCACATTTTTACATATATATGTAAAAATTATAAAAAAGAAAATCTTGGGATAATGATACAAAGCAGGTTGAAAAAAGAAAATCTTGGAATAATGATACAAAGCAGGTTGACTATGTATGACAGATAACTGTTAAAATTAAATAACCCCAGGGGGCTGAAGAGATGGCTCAGTAGTTAAGAGCACTGACTGTTCTTCCAGAGGTTCAATTCCCAGCAACAACATGATGGTTCACAACCATCTGTAATGGGATCCTATGCCTTCTTCTGGTGTGTCTGAAGAGAGCAACAGTATACTCACATACATACAATAAATAAATCTTTAAAAATGTTCAGTAAACCCTTTTCCATTCATCCTCACCAGTGATTTCCCTCCCTCCAGAAAGGATGAAGGGTGGGCAGGCAGATCCAAATTTCTTCAGCTGACCAGTGGGGGAGGGATCTCCACCATATCTGACCCTGAGTTGGTGGCTGTCACAGCAGAGGCTTAGTAAGCAGATACTGGAAGAAAGCCTTCCAAGACTATCTAAAGGTTGTCCAGCCTTCAATCCTGGAGGCACTCAGGAGGCAGAGGCAGGTAAATCTGTGCATTCTGGGCCAGCCTGGTCTACAGAGCAAGTTCCATTATAGCCAGGACTACACAGAGAAATCCTGTCTCGAAAAACAAAACAACAACAACAAGATCTGTCCTAAACTCACCCTTCCTCTAATGTAATAGCTGGGCATAATGTTCCCAGAAGGAAAGCAAGCTAATATGTCAGCATCACAGAAGGAATGACAAGTTTAGGAAAACCAGGATGTAGAATTTGGGATCTGATTAGAGACTTGCATGATAAGGGGCTCTGTTCATTTAGAAATGGTGGTGGCAAGCAGAAGCATCAGGAAAACCTCTGGGAAGATGCTTGTAAGAGATCTTATCAAATAGATTACAAAATTACACAATCATCTCAATATTGACAGAAAAAGCATTTATCAAAATAATCTATCATTATAAAAACTTTTAACAAACTAGGGACAGAAGGGAGCTTCCTCAACCTGCTAAGCCTAGTGTGGTGGTGGTACACATCTGGGACTCCAACACTGAGGCAGGAAGATCAAACGTTTGGGGCCTCTACTTTATAACATGATCCTGAATAATAATAATAATAATAATAATAATAATAATACCAGGGGATTGAGAAATGGCTCAGCAGTTCAAAGTACTTGTTGCTCTTCCAGAGGACCCAAATTTGATTCTCAGCACCCATGTTGTGACTCACAACTGTCTGTAACCCTAGTTCCAGGAAATTTGATGGATGGCCAGGGGAACAGCAGTAAGGAATCAATATGGTACACAGACATTCCAACAGGCAAAATACTCATACACATACGGTAAATTACTAATTTAAAAAGGTACCCTTCTCCTTCTGATAGAAAAGTGAACACTTTCCCCTACCTCCGCCAGTAAAAAAAAAAAAAATTCTATGCCTTGGCAATGAGAAAACAAAAACGAAAACAAAACTTAGAAAACAATTCTATGCCTGGCATACTGGCTCATGTACTTGATTTGACTCAGGAGGACTGTTATGAGTTCAACCCCAGCCTGCTACATAGTAAGTTCTAGACTAGCCAGGGATATAGCTACACTACCTTAAAACGAGATTCCATTTAAAATAGCATCAAAAAGAATAAGATGCTTGGGCTGGAGAGATGGCTGATTTAATGCCACCCCACCAAAATTCCAGTTTAATTTCAGAACACAAGATGATCCAAATTTCACATGGAAAGAAACAAGGGACCCATAAAACCACAACAATCTTTAAAAAGAGATAAAGTTGGAAGACTAACTACTTCCTAACTTTAAACTTCCTAGAACGCTCCATCATAATAGCATAAAGACAGACACTTTCGCAAAGGAGATATGTAAATGGAAAATAAGCACAAGAAAAGAAGCTCTACAACATTTAGCCAATAAATATGCAAATCACCAAATCCACGATGACAGTGGGGGTGGGGTGGGGTACGGCTCCTAGGTAGAGCTCTTGCCTGGCATGTGCAAGTCCTTGGCTTCCATCTTTATCCAGAACTATATCTAAGCAAACAAAAGATTCACAAAACGATGCCATTTTATCATCTGAAAGTTACAAGTGCTGACAAGCATGTGGAGAAATTGGAACCCTTATACAGTGCTGGTGTTAGTGTTAAATGGTACCATCACTGAGAAGTGATTGTACTTATGTAAGTTACCATATGATCCAGCGACTCCATTTTTAGGCATTTCTCAAAAAAAAATTGAAAGCAGGGATTCAGATATCTATATACCAGTATTCTTTGTAGTATTATCCACAATACCCAAAAGCACTGAATTGTACTCTTTGAAAAGATACATTGTATGGCTTGTGAATTTGATGTCAATAAATCTATGATTTTCTTTGAAGTTCTAATGTGTCATGGTGAGAAAGTCTGTACTGGCAAGTTGTAGAGGTCATGAGTATACATGGATACTTTGAAAGTCACTTTGAAAGATACAAGGAGGGGGCTAGACAATTGCTTCAGTAGTTCGGGTTGCTGACTGCTCTTCCAGAGGAGCCGGGTTCAGGTCTAGTACCCATGTGGTAGATCTGGGTGTCTCAGTTGTCTGTAACTCCAAGATCTGACACTGTCACATAGATATGCATGCAGGTGGGATGCCAATGCATCTAAAATAAAGGTAAATACATTTAAGAAAGAAAGAGAGACAGGGAGAAGAACACTCAATATAGAGGAAGCACACATGTTTAAGGATCTTGGGAAGCAGAATAGGGATACTGGAAATTGCCAGGGTTTTCAGGACAAAAGCTGCCTTCTGCTCTGAAGGAAACTCTCCTTGAGGCCTATATGAGCATCCATGTCCCATAAGCTCCTCACCCAGGCTACCTAATAGATCTCACTGTTTTGCATATATTGTTGCTATATTCATTCCTTTTGTTTTTACTTAATATGAAAGGATAGTTCTGCCTTTAAAAACCATCTGGGCTCCAATTAGGCCAAAGAGTACCAGGAAAATGAAAGTTTGTGTCCAAACTTTTTAAAAGTAGCATCCCGGGCTGGAGAGATGGCTCAGCGGTTGAGAGCACTGACTGCTCTTCTGAAGGTCATGAGTTCGGATCCCAGCGACCACATGGTGGCTCACAATCACCCATAATGAGATCTGATGCCCTCTTAGGGTATCTGAAGACAGCAACAGTGTACTTACATATAATAAATAAGTAAAAAAAAAAATTAAAAAAAATAAAAATTAAAAAAATAAAAAGTAGCATCCTATGGGAGCTGAACACAGGATGAAGGTTGCTTTACAGTGGCCTGCCTTCTAGCCAGCCACCTAGTAGAGGCAAGTTCTTTCTGTAAGAGGTTGGTCTCTCTTTTAAGTAAGAATCCAGCAGGGACTCTTTCACCTAGAGTCACCTCAGCCTTCCTGCCCATTGAAACCTCAATGAAGGCAGTCTTAGTTTTGAAATCCAATAGGTTCTGCTGAAATTATTTTGTGGGTACCAAACTAGGTCATTCCAGATTCTTATTCCACTAGGCGTGGCAATGGACAGGTGAGAGCCCCAAACAGTGGGGATAAGAGAGGAGAAACAACAGCAATGTGGTGGATTTGACTGAGGGCAGCTAACAGGAGACCACACATAGTCAAATAGAGGAGACCAGGAACACCAAGAGGCCTGGACAAGATCTCCCCCAACCTGGCCCTCCTTGCCCACCCTTTCTTGCCCATTACCTCCTATTCTTGCTAATAGAGAAGGTAAGATCACAGCAAAAATGCTGGACTCCAGAGGCAACCTCAATACCACTCCACTACTATGATTGACACAATCTCCCCTGCTACTCCTGCTATGTCCCTGTTCCTGAAGGGAGTTTCCTCTATTCATCCAGCTTACAGGTCCTCCCCAGCCAACACCTTCGCTCACTAATTCGCTGGTTCTGATCAAAAGTTTAATAGCTGAGGCACAAGTCACGAGACTCACCTGTCTGCTCCAACTTTGGCTCCTGGTCCCGGACTCCTTCTGATCTCTACACTTAGCCCTAGTGCATCTCAGTGCACATCATCCGGGACACATTTCACTAAAGTACTCTTAGGATGCACACAGAAAGTATACACTCGCAGGGCTGGCGAGCATCCGCACACACACAAGACGAGGTACAGGCAAGCACTCACGTAGTCACGCCACGCACAGGCAAGGAAACCCCACTCGTGGCTGAGGATCTGGCTCAAGGTGCAAGTGGGCAGCAGGGTGTCTCCCCTCGCGCCCCGTACGCATCGCTCTCAAAGCCCTCCTCATCCTAAAGGCCCAACAGGCCAAAGCGGATGCCAACAGGATGCCACTGATCCAGGCATTACCCACTCACCCAAAATGCCCGAGGCCCTGGAATCGACAGTGGTGACTGAGTCAGACTAGAGAGTGGATGCGAGAATGGGTTCCTAAACCCAGCTCCATTGATGATGTTTTGAATCTGGCCTGCCAGGACCGAGATTCGGCCTCTGTCCCGCGGGCACTTCACTGCTTCTTTCGTTCTGGGTCCAACCAGGGGAGAATGTGCCTGGAATCCAGACCGTTGGCAACCTCCATCCCACAAGGGCCACTGAGCGCCTCACTGTTCCAGGACAGAATCTCAACTTCCCACCTGGGCTGATCTGGACACATGGTTTGTGGTCTTTACGCACTAGGAGTGCCAGGTGATGTGCCTCCAACACCTGTCTTCTTCACCCAGTTCCTTCCATCCCTGGATGGTTTCCACAGGGCGCCAGCACCCAGCAACCCATAATCTGAGGATGAGAACAGCTCCCTACCTTTTTCTCTCGAGCCCTCGAGCCCTCCCACACCTGCCTCTCTGACTCTACCTGGCCTTCCCCCTCGGGTTTAGAGTTTTCCTAGGTCCAGCTGCGCCCCTCGCCCCAGGAGCCCAGGCGCCCTACCTGAAGCATCACTTTGTACTGCTCCTCCGGTTTCTGAACCACGCACATATTACATCCCATGGTGCTGGCCGGCGAGGGAAAGGGGAGAGCAGGAAGAGGAAGGAGTCTTTCACTGGCCAGTGCGAGGGACCACGGGTCCCGGGCCTGGGCCAGAGGCCATACCCTACCCCGAGGGGCCGAACTGCCTAGCGGGGGAGGGGGCACACCCCCTAGAGGAAGGCAGCTCCACGCCCCTCGACTTAACTCTTTGCTGGCCGAGGCCAGACACAGGCATGCTCCTTCGCACCCAGCCAGAGGAAAAAAGGGTGGCGGGGGGATGGGCGGGCGCGCCGGGCGTTGCCTGGCTACGGGCCCCCCCCCCCACCCCAGGAGGCGCGGGAGCGCGCCTGCCCGCCGGGGCCGTCAGGGGCCTTCAGGGGCTGTCAGGGGCTGTAGGCCACACGGCTCCCTGCCCGCGGGGCCAGCTGCTGCCGCTGCCTTCGCGGCTGCCGTCTCCTGCTCCCGCCCATGGCCATCAACCACCGGAGTCCAGCCTCCGGGCTTGGCGACGTGGCCCGGCCCACCAACGGAGAGGTGGCCAGGCCCGTGCCAGCTGTAGCCTCGCAGGGTCCCGCTTCTCCTGCTCACGGCGCCCTCTCAGAACCTGGCCCACAGCCAGTTGCTTGTCTCCAGCTCCTGCCTGGGATGCCGGGAACGCGCGCGCACTCGCGCGCCTGCAGCTACAGCAGGGGAGGTGCGTGGGGACCGGGTGCACGCGCGTGGGAGAAGCAGTGGCTGGGTGCGGGCGGGAGCGGCAGGGGGCCTCAGGAGTCGGTGCAGGGAGCTGAGGGCGGGGCCTGAGTCCTTCGGGCCAGATAACGCCTATGTTTGATGGCGAGGTGTCTAGCGGACCTGTCTGCTAGGTGTATCCCTGAAAAAGAGGGTCCTGTCTGAAGAAGCTTCCCTGGACTCCATGGAGAGAGTTCAGAGCCTTGGTCTCAAGGAGAGGCTATTTCATCCCTTTCCTAGGTTCTGAATGTATCAGCCCCAATGTACTCCTTTCTCAGTCTCTCTTTAAAGGCTGGTTCCCTGCTTTAACTGCTTTAGTGGATATTCGCTTGCTGTCTTTGAAACGGATACCTTTGTTTAGAGGAAAATGATGACAAGAGGAGAACGACAGAGAAGCCTCATTCTTTGGGGCCTTCATGGGCAGCCACCTTGCTTACCCTAGAACTGCTGTCTATCTGTTTCTCAGTTGCAGCCATTGCTCCTCACACTTCTCCTTTATCCTCTCCATATCTATGTCTTCCCTCCCACAGGCTGCCCCTCTCCTTGGATAAGCCAGAAGAAAAGATGGCCTTTGGCAGAAAACAATAACCGATTTAAAGCTAGGTTCTTAGAGGCTGCCTGGGAGAGCTGCTCAGCCCTCTTACCTGCAGAAGATCCCTTGATAAAATTGTCTGGTGCTTTATCTCCAGGCTCTGGCGAATTACGGGATTTATAACAGCATAGAAATGTTTAACAGTATTGGGGGAGGCTGCTTCAATACTTTTCCTTTCCATCCCCACTTTGGTTCAAAAGACAAAAATAGGAATAGCCTCAAATCCAGAAAGGAAGTATGAGTGCTTACAAAGTGTCTTTCCCAGAAAGCAAACTTGAGCCTTTCAGAAGATGATCAGTAGGTCTTCCTGGGGAATACCCTTTTTGAGAGCTTAGTACAAGTGTCTGTGGATGGGAGGTACTGTGTTTAGATCAGCCTTGGGGAGAGGAGAGGGACTCTAGGTGAAAGAGTCCCTGCTGGATTCTTACTTAAAAGAGAGACCAACCTCTTACAGAAAGAACTTGCCTCTACTAAGTAGCTGGCTAGAAGGCAGGCCACTGTAAAGCAACCTTCATCCTGTGTTCAGCTCCCATGGGATGCTACTTTTTAAAAGTTTGGACACAAACTTTCATTTTCCTGGTACTCTTTGGCCTAATTGGAGCCCAGATGGTTTTTAAAGGCAGAACTATCCTATCAAATTAAGTAAAAACAAAAGGAATGAATATAGCAACAATATATGCAAAACAGTGAGATCTATTAGGTAGCCTGGGTGAGGAGCTTATGGGACATGGATGCTCATATAGGCCTCAAGGAGAGTTTCCTTCAGAGCAGAAGGCAGTTTTTGTCCTGAAAACCCTGGCAGTTTCCAGTATCCCTATTCTGCTTCCCAAGATCCTTAAACATGTGTGCTTCCTCCATATTGAGTGTTCTTCTCCCTGTCTTTCTCTCTCTTTCTTCCCACCACACAGTTCCCTCTGCCCTGTAATTTGAACTTCCTCATGCCTAGAGTATGAGGTCTAGATCACCTTACTTCAAGATCAGTCTTGTAGAAATGTCTTCTCCAAATCTTATTACCTTCTAGTTGTATTCCCCCAGGATCCTGACCAGTCATAAAAACATTTTTCCCCCAACCTAGCCCACAATAGTGAAAACCCTGTCTCAAAAATCAAAACAAGAAAGAAAAGAAAAAAAGCTGGAAGGAAGACATGATGGACTGAAAACTCAGCACTTGGAAGCCAGAGGCAGGAGGATCACAAAATGTTAGAGGTTAGCCCACTCTATGTAGCTAGTTCCAAGCCAGCCAGAGCTAAATCAAAACCGTATGTAGCTAGGCTGGCCTTGAACTTGTAGAGGTCCCCTCACATCTGCCTTCTGAGTACTGGTATCAAAAGTATGTGCCACACTTGTTAGGGTTTTCTTTTTTAAAAAGATTCATTTTATGTATATGAGTGCTCTGTTTTCATGCTCACCAGAAGAGAGAATCAGATTCCATTATTGATGGTTGTAAGATAAAAGAATGAGCTCAGTGGCAAAGTGAGTACTTAGCATGACTGAGGACCTGAGTTCAATCCCTAGCATTAAAAAAAATTTTTAATTTTTTTTTACCTAAGTAAAATAAGATGGAGAACAATTGAGGCAAACAACTTATTTTGACATCTTGCCTCCACATACACACACACACACACACACACACACACACTATGCACACATAAGCAAGTATAACAGAATGGCACGTGCATGTAATCTCATTATTTGAGAATTGAGTTTGAGGCTATTGTGTTTATAAAAGATAAGGAGAAAAGGAATATGTTTGGTGGAGGTGTAGTCAGGTGTGGGGGAAGGAGGTCCCTCCATGGGTCCATGCTGAGGCATCTCTTCCCCCTGAGGGACCAGACACAGGACAATATAGTATAGAATAAAATTTATTCAGGGTATGGGAGGGGAGTTGAGAGGGTAGTAGAGACAGAGAAAACCAGAGAGAGAGAGAGAGAAGGAGAGGAGTAGAGGCCTGTCATGAGCATGTGGAGAGAGAATGGGGAGGGGGAAATGGGGACAGAAGTGGGAAGGGGCAAGAGGACAGAGAAGGCAAAAGAGCAAGAGAGAGAGGTGGGGCAAGCAGCCCTTTTTATAGCGAGTCAGGCACACCTGGCTGTTGCCAGGTAACTGTGGGGTGGAGCTTAGACAAAATCCTAACAGAGGCAAGACTACTTAAAAAAGAAAATCAAATAAATGAACTTAAAGTAACCTGATGAGGGGCTGGAAGATGACTCAGAGGTTAAGAGCACTTGCTGCTATAGCAGAGGATCTAGGTCCAATTCCCAATACCTATAGGTCAGCTCACAATTATTTGTCATCTGTAACTCCAGTTCCAGGAGATCTAACATCCTTTTCTGGCTTCTATGGGCACCATATGTGGTGCATACAGACATACATGAACCCACACACATACAAATATAATTAATTTCTCTCTTATTTTTGTTTTTTTGTTTTTGTTTTTTCAAGACAGGGTTTCTCTGTATAGCCCTGGCTGTCCTGGAACTCACTCTGTAGACCAGGCTGGCCTCGAACTCAGAAATCTGCCTGCCTCCGCCTCCCAAGTGCTGGGATTAAGGGCGTATGCCACCACTGCCCAGCTATTCCTGAGGTTTGGAATTTGCAAGACATTGCAGGTGACTATGAAATAACACTCACACAGTAAACCATTTGTAGTCTCAAGCAATAAACAGGTTAGTACAGCTAGTAAAACTTATGAGGGAAAAAACTTGCAGATAGCTTACTGAGTGGCTGACTTGGCTCTTTGCATGGGTGTGATGTGTTTAAATGTAGCTCTCTCATGGTAAGTGCTGTTCTATGGATAGTTGATGTTAGTTCTTTTTTTTTTTAAAAGATTTATTTATTTTATTTATGAGTACACTGTAGCTGTCTTCAGACACACCAGAAGAGGGCATCAAATCTCATTACGGATGGTTGTGAGCCACCATGTGGTTGCTGGGATTTGAACTCAGGACCTCTGGAAGAGCAGTCAGTGCTCTTAACCTCTGAGCCATATCTCCAGCCCTCTCTATGGATAGTTGAAAACTGAAATTCTGATCATTGCTTTGCTTGGATGTCTTACAGGCTGGTTGCAGACCTAGGCATCTGTAACTTGTCCAGAAAAGGTAAGAGCGACAATGGACATAATGAAATATTGTGAAGTTTCTATTTTGTAAAAACCCAGGAAGGATATTTTTAAAGGCAAATACAAATTCAAAACAAAAGGTTTAACAATCTTGGTGGAAAAGAAGGGGAAAGCTACCTTTCCTCCTTTCCCTTCCCTTACTGAATTCCTTTCTTCATCCTTCAGTCTATGTAAATCATTTTTAATGGCTAAAGAGGCTGTGGCTCACTTTCCCATTGAGGGAGATTTCCTCTCCTTGTGGACCCCATTTTCTGACCAGAGAGACCTGCTTCCTTTCTTGTCTATATTTGTGGAGAGGCTTTGAGGGGTAGGAGTGGGAGGAGCCATAAAGAAAGCAACTTTTTTTTGTTTGTTTTTAAAGATAGGGTTTCTCTATTATGTAGTCTGGCTGTCTTGGAATTCACTATGTAGACATGGTTGGCCTCAAACTCAAAGAGATCCACCTGGCTCTCAAGTGCTGGCATGCACATGGAAGAAGGCAACTTTTCATACACGGAGTTGTGCCATCTAAACATCAATACTGAGGAGGAAAAATTCCTTCAAGAAAATGCTTACTTAAGTGCAGACTTCAAATTGAACTCAAGTATTGTGGTACATGCCTGTAAATTATCCCACAGGATAATAGGAGCAGAAAGGTTGGGAGTTAAAGGCAAGCCTGGGCTACAATAAATACCTCTTGCCTCAATGGAAATACTGAAAACCTCATAAAGCACAATGGTACAGCTTTTTCAGTGAAGTACTAGGGACACAACCCAGGATTTCAAACTTTAAGGGTCCATGATTCACCAAAAAATGATATTCCAGACTCAAATAGTGTTCAGCCTGCTGGGGTCTTCCATTGCCAAAATAGAGAGACAACCAAGTGAGCTCTCAGATCTGATTTAAGGCAATTTAGGAGAGTCTGGGGCAGGTGACCTTTATCTTGCTCCACCTCTACAGACATTCCATTATCAGGGCATGAGGGCTGGAAACTGTTGCTAGGAAGGTCTGGAAACTTACTGAGGAAGTAGCTGAGAAGTCTGGAAACTGCTGCTGACCCATTGTCCTTGCCTCAGGCCAGGTGGCAGGGCAGCTTCTGAGGTCTGGACTTGCCTGGATTTGCCCAGTCTCTGGGCCTAGTCTCCTGGACTGACAATTTGAAGCCTGTCATGGAGTCAACCTGTCTCAAAACAATGCTCTACCACTGATGTACTGAATCATCTCTTCTGATGCACCAAGTACATTTTTGGCAAAGTCAAAGCAGCTACAGCAAATATAGATGTGGGGCTGTGAAATGATGGAAGGAAACCAATGATGAATAATGATGGAAGAGGATGTCTCAGTGGGCCCATGCCAAGGCATCTCTTCCCCCTGAGGGACCACCTACACGACGGTATAGCAGAGAATAGAGTTTATTCAGGGCATGGGGAGGGGAGCCAGGAGGGTAGTAGACAGAGAGACAGAGAGAGAGAGAGAGAGAGAGAGAGAGAGAGAGAGAGAGAGAGAGAGAGAGGAGAGAGAGAGGTAGAGGAGAGAGAGAGGTAGAGGAGAGAGAGAGGTAGAGGAGAGAGAGAGGTAGAGGAGAGAGAGA